>NW_027112128.1:1567016-1613733 GCF_000696795.3 Halyomorpha halys | reverse complement strand
ATCTTCTCCTCATTTATCATCCACGGTCAACTATCTCTCATAATTATAAAACCAAAACCTTTTTTGATGAATTCGCACAGTAAAATTTTACTCAAATGTTTCAGCCATCACTATCGAGGAGACCTTAAAATATTCATATTGTTTACAAAAATTTCATCCATCACAATCATACCTTGAAACAAGAAATTAATACATAATACATTGATAGATTAACGATAATAATATCCGATATTATTACAAAAATTTTAATATCTCTCAAAATTAATTTTTTCTAAATTTCTATTTATGATTTTCATATTATTAATGCAATACCAATTATGCAATGAGTTTTAATGAAAAATTACTAATGAAAAAGAAGTGTTCTGATGCAATTTTCGTTATCGATTTAAATGTTTTTCGATGTCAGATATGATTGATAATAACTCGACCTGACAATTATAGCTACTTAAATAAAAATGAAAATACCTACGCCTCTTTTTTTATAATTCTTAGGCCAATAATCAACCAAATATTTTAAAAAATCGATAATTCATTTAGGTTTAGTATACAAAAATTCAAAAATTGTAATATGACTGCAGGTAACTCCTACGGCAAAAATATTTGATTTTTTGTTTTGTTTTAAACACTGAAATGACAGCAATATTCAAAATCTAAAACTATAGAAGATGATTTAGTATTTTAATTTAAGAAATTATAAGGAAATAGGACTGATTACTGCAATCACATTGTAAAAAAATAACGAAACTACACTATCAATTACGGAAATAATAAAAAAAATAACGTGATATAATACAAAATAAAAAATGAAATATAACGGAAACGGCACTGTCAAAAAAATACCATTTATCATAAAATGTAATTAAAAACTATTTATTGAATAAATGATACCTATCAGATAAATTAGAATGAAGTGCTGTTTTGAAAACCCCACGTCTTTTGGAATCAAGGTTGAACATAAAAATATATATTGTATGGGTAAAATTTATAACAAAAAAATGACATGGGATTGCTATAACATTAATGTAAAAATAATGCAAATAATTTTTTTTTTATTTTTAAAAAATATATTTTGCATTACATTTGAAAAAATAAATAAATAAACGTTTATATTTGTATATCTACGGTGGTAAAACCGAACATTTGTTTATGCCAATAGCTGTGATGGGACTGGGAGTTGTGTCAAACGTAAAATGGGTATGTGTTATCTTCAAATAATAAAAATGAATAATACGCAAACTTAAAAATCATAAAATAATTTCATGAAGATCCAACGGAATTAAATTGGATCTTGGCCAAATATGCAGATATAAAAAGACTGTATGTATCGATTTTACAGAAAAGAAGTTGCTCTAGTAAAGTTTAAAATAAAATGAGAGGAACGTCTGAGAGCCATCGAGATAAACGAATTTGCAGATGTGCTAGGCCAACGAGCAGCAAGAATGAAATACCACCTTCCCTCCATACAAATATTTTCATGTTTTCACGACGTTGCTTTATAATTATAGGAGATAGTGTGTAGAGCGATTCATTAATATCTCATATAGAAGCAATAAGCTCGCACATTTTAATATTTAAATTAAAATATAACTCTAATTTTTGATATTGGATAACATTTTATTTGATTAACTGAGACCCATATTGATTAAGACAGGTAATTACGAAAATATATATTTATAACTGGGGAGGACTTGCAAGGACTGTGAAAGACTTTGAACTTTAGAGGTAAAAAAAACCTTTGTTGCATACGTTAAATACGTTTTATTTTTAAGACCCATTCCTGGTCATTTCCGACATACAGTGGTTATCTACACCTCAACTCCCTGAGCTACAGACGACTTATACTGTGTGTTTGTCACATGCATTTATTTAATGAGAAAAAATCAGTGTGTAGTTGCCTATAGAGCAGTTTCCCCATTGATCTACTAAAACATTAAAACATAGCATCATTTAAATACACATATTATTTATTTATATATAAATAAATAAGTAGCTGTAGAATTTTTATGTTGATTGTCTTTTACGTATAGTTTTGTTCATTTAAGACTTGTGCTATGATTGTATGTAAATCTTAAGCTGGTACGTATGGAATATTTACTCAGTTAATAAATAGTATGCATTTATTAACTAATTTTTATTTAATAAATATATTATTATAACGATTATTATTATTCATCTACAAATATTAATCTATTTACCTATAATTATTATGAAAAGTATTAAATCTCTGCGGTTAAGCATGACAGGCAGTAACTAAAAATCTTGATAATTTATAAACGGAAGATGGGTGCAGTAACAAAAAAAATTAAAATTATTAAAAGTAATAAATAATTATCGAATTAATTATCAATAAAAATTAATTATTCAGGTGCGATAAAAAGATTAATTGATCAACAATTAGATCTTTTTTTTCATTTTTATTTCTTTTTTAACACCACCTTACTTTAACTTTTATTTTATGTAATATTATTCTCTTATACTGTTAGTATATTTTTAGTTGTTTGTATCTTCTTTTAGCCCTGATGAAGCTCTACAAAGTGGAGTGAAACTTTAGTTCCTAATAAAGAGTTTTTGTACTGAGTATTTTCTTACCGCACCCGGACCATGTTCCTTATAGTCATTACACACTTAATCATCAACATTCTAGTAATATAAACAATCTCGTTATAATTCTGTGTCAAATCATCTGCATGCCTCATAACTCGATTTAAGTACTATAAATTTGAGCGATGAGTTAATAGCATTATTATCCGAACCGCTGATCCAGAAATATAGCCCCTCTTCACTTCAAAAGCACTTATTTACGTCATACTTTATCACTAATATAGACTCAGATGCATTCCTTTGTAAAAATAAAAAAATCAGAGAAGGAGGGGGAGAGGCGAGGGAGATTTCTTGAAATTTCTTTTATTTATAGTTTTTTTCTTTATACGTAATCATAGGCTTAGCTGCAATAAGATACTGGGGGGGGGGATAGAATCTAAAAAATTTTAACAATTTTGATCGGATTTTCCAATTTCCAAAGTATTCTCTATAATTTGCTCTCATCCTAAAGATTAAAAATTGGCCACTCTAGCTAGCGTTTAAGCTAAATAGAGTAGTATTACAACTATGAATGATGTTTATCACAAGTTTAACTATCTGAAGTATGTGCTTAAACCTCAAATTTGTCAACTTTTCAGGTTTCAAATTATTGGGAGGGTTGAAACTCCTATCCCTGCTTTTTGTAACACCTTTGTGGCATGCAATGCTTCTTATCTAAACACATGTTAATAAATCAAATACTAGAATAGAAGGAATTTTTAAAAATAATAATATAATAAAAAATATTTTTTTAAAATAATTTATTTATTGCTATTTACAACTGTATAAATATATATACATCAAGTAAATTTGTTGTAAGCAATACAATGACATGATACAAACATGTGGAGAATCTACCCATTGATAGAACTCCAAAAACATTTTTAGATGAGAAGATCTCGATACCATCTTCTTTTCAGACGGATTAGGTAAGGATTCAGGAGGATTAGGTAATGAAGGAGAAGCCAGGTTAGAAACAAGTTGGTTTGGGTGGTTGGGAAGTTTATCATGGAAGGATTAGTATCTGGTTCTGGCCAAATCGGCAACATATGGGACATTGAGGTCCTGATGGATGATTTATATATATATAGGAATAAACAATTTTTAAGAAACAAAAATGTATTCAAAGAGTATTGTATTTAATATATTGATGATTATTTTTGAAAAATGAAAAATGTTAATGTATTGTAATGTCCAATTATGGATTGATGGGTATGCTGTGTGTTATAGCAACCCGATGTATTGGAGTACGTCTCTCTTGCACAATGTCTGCTCACGATTGCCCACACAGGTCTTAATCTTCTAGGGGACTGCGATATTTTGCCGTTATTCGACTAGAACCATCACCTATACAACTTTCTTCCTCGACTTAAGATAGACATTATTTGTTTTCATCCAGTAGAAAAATCATTGACTTATTATTACCAGAAAAATATTTATTTATTTTTTTATTACTAAAATCATCCATAAACGCCTTAATATTCCATGTGTAATCAATCTAGCCTGAACCAGATATCAATCCTTCCATCATAAACTCCCTAACCACCCAAACCCACTAGTTTCTAACCTCACTTCCTCTTCCATTTCTGACAATCCTCCGAGGTGTCTGAAAAGAAGTTGGCCACGAGACCTTCTAATGAAAAAACGTTATAAGAGTGCTACCAGTGTGTAGTTTCTCTATATTTCTATACAATGCCATTATGATCTTACATTAAATTTACTGCATGTATTATCATATACAGCTGTAAATGTCAATAAAGATATAACAAAAAAAATATTTTTTGAAGAAGACCTATCATAAATATATACTTTATTTACACTATTGACAATTATATAAATTTATTTTTTGTGCAGTATTTGGATTTAATTTACAGAATTTCCTTTTCCTTTCAATTAAACAATCACCTAAATCAAGCCGAAACTGGCATTTTATAGCTTTAGGAAAATCCTTTAGAAACTGGACTGGTGCGCAACCAGTTTGTTTATTTTGTTAGTCAATGTTTTGAATTAATAATTATATGTTGATAGAGTGGGATGCCCAGTCAGTAAGCCACAGAACTCCTAAAGGTACATCACGTGACAATTCTCTGTCGTAGCAGTTCTAACACAAGAGAGAGACGGTAGGATACACTTGTGCTGATTTCGTTTCGACGGGTGAAAGTAAAATGTTGAGATTAGTGATTTAAGCAGATTTTTGAGATGTTTATTAGGTTATGGGGATTAATGATTTCGACGTTTCATGATTAATAATTCGTCTATGGATAGATTGTCAGATTTGCCGAAATATTCCGAATTCGAAAATCGAATTTAATTACCGTGTCGTTTGTCAGTTCGATAGGATTCTAAGAAGTATCTTATAGAGTAGGTGAAGGTATATCTCTGTAATTGTTTGGTTATAAAGTAAATGTTCTAAGAGTAATTGTACCATAAAAAGAATATAGTCATTCAGAGAAAAGGGTTATAACCAATAAAAATCGTCCTGGTCATTTAGTGCTACACTTAAGCGTAGATCAGATCGTGATAGTACAAGAGCCGGAGAGAAAAAAAGGCAGTTATTTCACCCCAATCTTTGATTAGTTTAATAAAAACTATGTATAATTACTAGTCTAAATTTATGAGTCTGCCAAATATAGGTAGGGGGAATAAAAAATGGTGGCTGAATCAAAGCGTTAAAGAAAATTTATTTTTCATTCATAGCTCTATATCTTTAAAATTAAAAACAATACTAGAAAACCTAAGAGGACATTATTAAAAGCAGAATAAATTTGCTGAAATATTAGCCCTAATAGAGCTATTTACGTTCAATAGTTCTTGAGATATAGCTTTTTAAAAAGCAACATTTCATAAAAATGTACAGAAAGATTAGTAGTTAGTGTATTTATTTTGAGAAATCTATATCTCAGGAACTATGTGATGTATATATGTCTATTAGCAATCACATTAAAGCTAGTTTAATGTACTATAAAGTAATTTATGAACTTTATCTTTGTAGGAGTAGTAGTTTTCTTGATATTTGCTAAAATAAATTGATTTATAAATGTTCAGACAATAAGTTTGATTTATAAAAAACATTATTTTAGAACTCATAAGACGTACAAATGTCTGGCAGCACTCAAATTGAAGCTAGTTTAATTTACCATAAAATAATTTATTACCATTATCTTTGTATGAGTAGTAGTTTTTAGATATTTTACAAAATAAATTCACAAAATGTTAATTTCAAGTCATTCGGATAAAAAGTTTTATTTTTTTTTAAATATATAATAATTCTAAAACTATAAGACGTACATATGTCTGCTAACACTCAATATAAAGGAAATTTAACTAAATTTACCCGAAATCACTGGTCAATATTATTTCAAGAACATTCATCTCTTGAGTTTAATTGTTCTTTTTTTCGGTTGAATTTGACTCTTCATATGTTTATCGATCCAATGCTTTACCTCAAGTTTGTCAATTGTAAAATATAAATTTGATTTGAAAAAAAATATTAAAATGAATAAATATTGGTATATAAACACCTATATGAGTATAATAAGAGTAATTTAGTTCAAGCATTAAATACTATGCTACAAAAATAATCCAAATGGAGTAAAACGTGCAATTTTGTGCAGAAAAAATACAAAACGTGCAAATTTATGAATAAACCCCAAAATGTGCAATTTTTTTGAAATATAAATTTGTGTTATTTGAACGTCTTTTTCATTATTCGAATTTCGATTCAAAGTTTGGCGGAATTAGAAGCTAAAGAACTAAAGAAACAATTTCACAAAAATACTGTCTCGAATCATAACTAACTTTTCATAAGTAAAAAAAAAATATCTCACCAAAAGAGATCAAGTTAAATTTCTTTAGACTATTCTCCGATATTCAAGTTTTCGATCAAGCTCATTTTTGTATTACTTATGTTTCTGGAATTCTGTAAATATGATGGGAATATCTCAGGAAAGAAAATATTTTTAAAAAAGATAAAATTTCAAAGGGGATCCGTGAATAATGGATGTTATGCAATCTGCATCTTGCATTATTGTTGTGGAAGGTTTTTAATACTTGAGAAAGCGGAGTTGCACAAGGATTCTGTTGTTGTAAGGTCATCCTGCAATAGAGATTTAGTCATCTTCTTCCGGTAAATGCCAGGTATTCGTAGAGAAAATGTAAATTAGAAGTTAATACGGAAGAATTACTATTTAAAGTAATGTACATATTTATTCTTATGAAAATAATTAGTATTTACTCCATATGTGCTAGATAAAGTAAAAAACATTTTTATCATTATTTTTAAATAGACATAATAAATTTTCTTGATTAAACTAAATGTATTTCTCTGATATACTCTTAAATATTTTCATAGATTTTATTTCGTGAAAATTTAAAAACTTTTTCTCATTTATTTAAAATTATCAACAATTAGAGGAAATATAAACAGCAACTTGACTGATCAAACTTTTCTTTATTTTGTATTTATCTCGTTACTTTAACGCTAAAGTTCAAGATAATTATTTTTTAAAAATCATTTTAACATTTTTCCTCTTGTTTATTATTTATAAGAGCGTTTTAACAAAAATTTGAGTACGTACATGTTTATCAGAATTATTGGTGTTTAATCATCATTTTATCAATTTATATTTGAACACAAAACTTAATGCATCTCAGAATAATGGAATTATAAAAAAAATAAAACTATGATTTTTAGAGATCCCAGCAGGTATTCAAAACAAGAATATATTCCATCTAACCAATCCCTAAATTTCAATAAAAATTCCACTAATTATAAAGGACGAGTGGTACTAAAAAATGTTCGCCAAACAACGACAGAAATATTTTTAAGAATTACTTTAAAGAACTCAAGGCGATATCCTATCAAGAAAAATAATTTGACAACCACGACTTGGAAAATAAACTTTAAATTAAGGAATATCTGCATTACACATTATGTATAATTTAAATAATTGTTGATAAAAATAATACACTTCAAAAGTTTATAATTACATCAATAAAGTAATCAGAACAAAATTTTTTGTGAAAAAATAAAATAGGAACTTTTCTAACAAAAATTGAAGATTAATAGTTCACTGTAAGTTTATTGTAGGAAAATATTCCGGGTTACGGTCAATAAAACTCAGTCAGGGCTGTCTTAATCTAAACAAAGATGACTTTCACTTAATATAAAGACAATTCAGTTGTTAATCATGTTTCAATAAAGACAGCCCTGACGAAGACCTGCAAAGTAGTGCGAAATGATGGTTAACAATACATAGTTTTATACCTACCTGTGATACCTAAAAAAATTGATAGTTGACTGTAAATGATTATCATTCGTCCGTAAAAAAATACCGTTTTATCAAAATACTTAACTTAACTAATACTTAATAATACCTCTAAGCTTGCTTAATCCCATTGGACTTCTTCAAAAGAAACCTCAGTTTAGTATTTGTATCAAAGAAGAAACTTAAAAGTGTCCTAGAAATTCTCATAATTTTATGGCATTATTGGAAAAAAATGGTGACCTTGACCAGCGCACTGCGCGGCGTTGGTTTGAAAAAATTACCAGTAGAGATACAACGTTGGAAAGGAAGAAGGGCTCCCATGAATGGGTGTTGATGAGGTTCTGCAATAAGCAGTTGAGTCAAATACGTCGACAAGTACTCGCGAACTTGCCAGGGAATGAGGTATGTCGAAAGATACTCTCCATGAGGAAGGTGGAAAAGAACAGTAGACTGGTCCCTCGCGAACTTACTCCTCACCAATCAGCTAAGACGTTAGAAATTTGTGAAACTTTATTGAAAACCCCTTCTGGTATGAGATTTTACCGGAAGATTGTCAGCTGAAAAGTAGGTTTACTTGCGAAATCCAAGTACCCATGAGCAATGGCTAGATCGCAGTCAAACTCCTTTTCCGGTTACAATAAGGTGGCAATTTGAAAAAAAAAAACGATGCTTTGCGTTTGAATATAATTTTGAATATGTTATTCATCACGAATTTGTTTCTGAAGGATGCCGAACTAGAAAGATTGTACGCGAATTTGTGAGAGCGTTATCGTGTTTTGATCAACCGAAAAGGATCAATTTATTCTAACAAGATAATCCTCGTCCTCACACTTCCTATCGAACCAAAGAAAAGTTTAAAGAACTTCATGGGTCCGAACTCCTGCCTCATCCAGCATATAGTCCAGACCTCGCACCATCGGATTTTTTCAATCCATGACCCATTTCCTTCTAGGGAAAAAAATAAGTAGAAATTCCGGTTCAAGAGTTCTTTGAGAACCATCCAGTGGTTCAATGGTAATCAAAGCAATGGTATCTGGGTGGGATCGAGCAATTGGCTAGCAGATGGCTAATGATAGATAACAATGGACTATACTTTGAGGATTAATTTTATTTTATATCTAAGAAATAATAATACAAATATTTGCTTGAAAAACAGTCATTTTGTTTTATAGATCCGATTAGTATATTATAGGAAGATACTCTGGGTGACGGTTAATAGAAGTACAAAATAATAAATAGAATATTTGTGGGTAACCAACATTTCTTACGAATCTAAAAGTGGGTAGCTTAGGTTTCCCTCTCTTAACCCCCTTCACTTTTAAACCTCCTATCCCGAGGTATACATCTTTATTATTTTCCTCGATTATCGTTTTTTATTTCTTTACTTATACTTTTCACCCACCACTTTTATCTGTTATTGCACCTAACTTACGTCTACCACGTTTACTTTATCAATCTTTTTAATAATTTTTAACTGTTCGTCAATATTACTAATAAATATTGTTTTACTATTCATTACTATAGTTCTATATTTACAAATTTATCACTCATTACTGTAACTATTATTAATTAGTCTTCTATTGATCTATATTTATATTTTTTGCAACGTAATTTGTTTCTTTCCTTTTATATAACGTTTTACTCCATTTCTATTTATTGTAAGTGTTTTATCATTGCTTACAATGTTTACAGCCCTTAAAAAGCCATGCAAAGTGGGTCGAATGGTTGGTCATCAATAAAGAGTTTATTAAAAACTATTTTGTATCTTTATTGACGTCCACCCGGATTATCTTCCTTATTATTAAAATAACGTCTTATTCAATAATCTAATATAAACTAGATATCAGGATATGAGGACTATTCAATGGCATTGTTTTTGTAATGACTTCCACGGCGAAAGTTACTCTGTAACGACTCATTTGATAACATTCCCTGTTCGATCAATGAGATCAAATCCCTCAACCACCAAAACAACAACCCTTCTATTCGAAAAAGTAATAAATCAAATACTCGTAATTACTATTTTAAAAGAAAACAGGATGTGTATGTAATGAACTAAATAAAAATCGAGATATTTTGATTTTATTTTACTTTTCTTTTAAATTAATTAATAAACAGATGTTTTTGAATAATTTTTTGTTGTTTTGCTAAGAGGTATAATATGCATTTTAAAGATGTATGGTTAATTATAGGGATCATTAAAATTAGTTTATTTTATTAATATCTATTCTGCCTAGAATATCGGTGTTAATTTCTGAAAATTAAAAAAAAAAATAGTATTTTTTTAAAAATAGAATATTAAAAAAGAAGGAAGCTTCTCATATTATGTTATAGATGACCTTTACAGTAATTAATACAATAACCAATTTTATTTATTGTTTATCTTATATTAATCATTTAAATTAGTTTCTAGTATGAATATACAGTCGGTTCTTGAGGGCGTCATTAATAAAACAACTATATTGAAGCGACTTTTCGAAACTTAATTGTTTTTATATTCATCAGCATCCCTCAAAAACATGAGCTAGTTGGTTCTAGTTGTTATTAGTTATGTAGAGAACTCAGTTACAAAACAACTGATATGACTATGAGAACAATAGCGTTTCGAAACGTTGCCACAATAGAATTGTTTTATTACAGACTGATCTTTAAAAACCAAAAAAGAGCTTCATTTCAAAAAGTTAAAAATAAAAAGATACAATAAGTAAGTTGGGGTTTATTATAAAATTCAAGAAAAAAATATCTTAAGATAGATCCCTAACGCCTGTTGAACAGATTCGATACTTGGGACTCCATCTTGACAAGAGACTTACATGGAATCCACATACGACTGAAACGAAAAGAAACTGCTCGTAGATTTCGATTGCTACACCTTCTTGACAAACGCTCTAAACTTCCCATTCACTACAAAAAATTAGTATACACAACAATAAACAGACCAATTAGGACATATGGAACTGAGTTATGGGGCTCTACCAAACCGTCAAATTCCTCTCACATCCAATTCTTACAATCAAATATCCTTGATGCTCCTTATTACGTTACAAATAAACCCATCCACAAAGAACTTAACATCCCACTCGTTCCAGATTTGGCCCAAAACAGATATGCGTCTTTTCATTCCAAACTCCTTATCCATCCTAACCCATTAGTTCTTAATCTCTAATCCTTAACAATCCCTGATAATCCTCCGAGGCATCTGAAAAGAAGATGGCCACGGGATCTTCTAATTTAAATTAATGCTTGAAGCACCATTAAAGGGTGGTTCCTTCTCAAGATTCAATGTGTACACTTTTAATCAAGTGTAAATGAAACAGTCCACAGAATTACTTATTTTATTTATTATTTATACAGTTGTAAATTACATTAATTAAATAAATTAAAAAAAAAAGATAGATCCATCGATAAAAACGAGAATATTTTGTAGCTTAATTTAAATATTAAAAAGTGCCGAGAACATTAAAATTTTCGAATTTCAGAAGGCGACTACATAATTCGTTCAAAATTAAACGGTGTATCTGGAAATAAATTAATTTGTATCCAAGTTAAGTCTCACTTAATGTCAATACTCCGAAACGTTGGATATTATTTCTTTAAATGTCCAACATTTGGGCTTTTATTACATCAGGGGGCAGCTGCCCTTCCCCCCTCTAGAAGTGAAAAAATTATTAATTATACTAACTAATAAAGTACTGGTATAATTATATATAATGTTCTTAAAACTTTAGTTCCATTGGCCTTTTCCGTGTTGAAATATCACAACCTTATTGACTGTGGCTTGCCTCCTCCCATAGTTCTGATCCTGTATTCTAGCCCTAGTATTATACTTTCATTTTTAATAATTTTAACAAATAACATTACTACTAATAAATAAGCATACGTTAAATATAAATTTACACTTCGCGTCTAAAAATTTGAAAACATATTGCCGAGGTCAAAAAATTTAACCAAATTTTTATCTAAATTTTTAATCTTCTGTACAATCATGTCAGGCATATAATTGATTTATTTTTGTCTAAATTCTTATTTCTTTTATTATTAAAATTCGTGTTAATGTAAATTGTAAATAGTTATATAAAACCAGTTTTAAAGAAGTGAAAAGATTATATATAAGCTAATTATATTTTATTTAATATCTATAATTAATTGCTTTATGCAAGATATATTAAGGAAGGTCTTGCATGACTGAATGATATTTTAAATTGCTTATTATCTATATTGTCCATCCATCATTTTAATTATGTAAGATAATGAAATTTCCTCAACAATAATATTTATACGAGAATACTGTTAAGAATTTCAAATATGCAACGGAAGTGCATGAAACCGTTAAGATTAATGAGGCAGTATTTTTTATTCGTTAATTACGACTATGTTGGTATTTCCTGCTATTACAATGGCTTATAATGGTTTACGATGTTTACGAGTATTACCTGTTACGAGATCATAATTATATCGTGTTTTTCTTTTCTTTTGTTTTTATATTTATTCTTACGATGGTTACATTAGATCTTGAAGGAACTGCTTGTCGACGTAGTATGCAGTTTAAAGTATTAATGGCAGCTAGAGTATATTACTTTCACTGAAGTAAATTTGATAATAATACGGTTTTAACGTTGATTTGCTCGTATATATTTTTTACATGTGGATTGATTATTTTATTTTATTTATTTTTTACTTTGCAGTTCATTTATTTTTTATTGAGAATAAGAATTTATTTTACAGTGTTTACGGATACTTGTTTCCTTTTAATTGAACATTTATGTCTGACGGGACCGTGTCCCAGAATGAAATTGATTTTTATAATGAGGTGTAGATAGTTGATCGTAGATTAATAAGTGGGGAAGATGGTCAAGATAATGGGGGGGGAGGATTGTGATAAGAAAAAAAAAGACAAATAAACAAAAAATTATTTATTCGTGCCGACGTTTCGACACACAATCTCGGCCGACGCTTTATGTTCTTTCTCTCATATCTAATATTCTTACGTTCTTTATTTCCTAATCTCCGTATTTGTTCTTCCTCTGTATTCCTTTTCTAAAATATTGTTTTTAACTACGCTCTACTCTTTATTTAACTAATGTTTTTTACTCATCTAAATAATTAAAAAGTTTTTTAATTTTACTCAACATCATAACTTTCGTACCCATGTATCATATATTTCATTTCTCTGTCATATAGTTAATTATGTTGATTAAAATTGTTTTTCAGTTTTTTAGGTACTACTTATATATTGCTTCTCATACATATCTTCTTAACTATATAAATTATGTTCCATCTTTCACTGTTATCAATCTGATACTGTCTAATTCCACGGTAATTAATCAACTATTTTTTATTATCAATTTACCGTTATGTATATTTCCATATTTATTATTTTATTATTTCCTCTTATTTTTATGTTTCTCTGAATGATGGTTGTTATCTCTTTTTGTTTTGTAGCCCTGATAAGATCTAAAATTCAGGTCCAAACGTCGGCACGAATAAATAATTGTTTATTTGTGTTTTTTGCTGACTGCACCACTACCCCTCTTCTCCCCCCCCCCCCCTACTATCTTCTCCACTTTTTTAAAATTTATTTTCTATCTATCTATATTTTTATTCTTTTGTATTTGTTTAGAATATTCGTAAGAAATGTAATAAGTACTTTTTAAAATTGTTTTTAGTCGATTATTTCATTATTTTGTAGTTCCCGTTTATCCGCTGCAGGCGAAGAGGGGTCACGGCCAGCAGGATATTAGAACGGGACCGAATGCCCATCCTCTCCGCTAGTTGATCAACAGGTCCTCACATTTTCTACATATATATTTCCAGCTATGTATAACAAAATAAAATAAGATAATTGCAATAAAGTTTCAATTTTCCATAGAATGTTACTATATTATGCACTATACAAACAATACTACGTTAACTATAGATTACTATAGCAGAGGCGCTTTCTTCTCCTATGATCAGAATGTACCTCGGACATTTTCCACTCCTACAATAACAGAGAATGAGGGAAATTTTAGTTTGCTATTACTTATCACATCATTGATATAAAACTGTTCCATTCATTTCCCGTCTTTATCGGTAATAGTTTTCTGATAACGTTGGCCCTAATAAACAAGTTGTTACTTATTTTTGTTCTTAACTGATTGCACCCCCAACCATCTACTCATAAATATAATCCACGGCCATTTATTAACTCATCATTGATAATATTTTTAAGGTTATCAATGATTGTATTCATAGAAGTGATGAATGCGGTTTCATGAGAACAATTTCAAAAGTAATGTGTAATCCCTAGAACAGTATAAATTCCATAAATACTCACTACAACAATTAGGATAAAAATCACTACCGAAGAGGAGATAGTGTCGAAATAAATGTTTATATTGACTTCTGCTGTGAAACTACATTTTATGGGCTTTCCGAGTTGTTTTTTTTTCCCCTAATTATTGTAGTGAGTATTTATTTAATTTCATGATGTTCTGAATATTACACGTTACTTTTGAAGTGTCTTCTCATGAAACTGCACTCGGTCACTTCTACAAATACAATCAATGATAACCTGAACACCAGTGTTGTGTTGATGATGAGGTCAACTATTGACTTCAATATTGAAGTTACCCACTCTCTAACAATAAATTAATATATAACCTATTTATAAATATTATATTTATTGTTGATCAATGGGCATGTAAGTCCAACAATAATTATAAATAAATTAATAGATATGTAAAAGAAATTGGTCAGTTTGGAAATGCATTGAAGTATATGTTATAAGGAGGGATAAAAAAAAAAAAATTACCATTTTTCTACATAATACTTGTATAATTATTTCTTTGGTATAAAATACAATTAATACTCTAAGTATAGTCCATTGTTATTTCTACCATCATTAACTGTCAGCTAGCCAATTGATCGATTCCACCCTAATACCATTCTTGCCGGGTCTGGTACTTCCACTAATTTTAGGTACGAGCAGCCATTGCTCCTGGTGTATATCAATTTCAACAAAGCCCTGAATTGGCTAAATGTTTATTTTTTTTATATTATTTTATTTATTGATAGATATTACAATCTTCCACACAGCTCTGGGCAATAGGTAATAGTGATGAATGTTCTCATACATACTAAAATAAAATAAATTAATAAAAAAACTCTTAAAATATATACAAACAGAAGAATAAACAAAATGAACATAATCAAACTATCTGTATGAAAAATAAATAAATAAAATAACATAAAATATAAAATAATATATTCTCTAGTCACATTTACACTCTAATATACAATCAATTGTGTAAATAATCGACCTGAGGATCCCTGAGCCCACTCTATCCCCCACGTGTGAGGCGTAGATCAGAGCTAACTAAATGTTTATTATACATAAAAATTGTTTTAGCAAGTAGATCTCGATAATGCATTTTATTTTACTAATCGGATTTGTATTATTTAAAAATAATGAAATATGTTTTAATTTCTAATATTAAACCTAAGTAGGCTATAAAATAATTTCTTCATAAAAAAACATTTTAAGTTTACCTGGGCTAGGTGATGTTTCCAGGTGATTATCACCTTCCTCCAATACGCCTTCGATCTTCATTGCACCATCACCTATGCACAAAAAAAATATTAATATTAGTTTGTCAACGAAAGATAATGATATTAAGACTCCAACTGAAAACAATATCACATTCAACGTACAGGGTAATGAAAGAAAATTGAGTCCTTCAAGCATGAAGGACCTTTCCAGGCCAGCGTAAGGTCAGCCTCACTCCTTATATTAAATAGCTGACCATAAAGGGATTAATCTGATTATTATAATTGTGCGTGTTTATAATATATTGGGTCCATTGAGTTCTAACATTCTCTGAATGGAAACAGCTGTCTAGAAACGAGCACAAGGATTCTAGGTTCCCAAGAAGACCTAATACAACAGATGTCGTGATAAAGCAACAGGCATTATCACCTGCATGGAAATTTATCGATTACTTATTTATCTTTAAATTAGAAGATGGCCACGGGACCTTCTAGTTTAAATTAATGTTTGAAGTACCACCAATGGGTGGTCCCTTCCCAAGATTTTCAAGTGTATATGAAACATACTACATATTTACCTGTTGCATTATTTTGTACAGTTGTAAATTACAATAAATAAATAATAAAAAAAAAATCTTTAAATTATTTTAATCTCATTTATTTGTTGCTAAAGCTCCTTAAAGAAACGGATGTTGGCTGCTTCTGCGAGGTCTACGTACTGTGTAGATACGGACAGTACAAGAGCCCAAGAGGAGAAAAAATGCACTTAAATAGAAGTGTGTTTATAGTATCATTGTGTATATACTCACAATCCATGACACATATCATTTTTACATTTATAATGTAAATGTGTTACAATACCCAAATATTTATTTAATCACAACAATCGAATAAACACTTGACGATATAAAAAAATATCTTAAGAAGAGGGTCCGGTTGGCGGGAATAAAGGTATCAAAATAGTAAAATAAAACTATTAATTGTTGACCAACGTTTCGCCCCGCTTAGCAAGGTTTCGTCAGGGCTAAATGAAAAAACAAAATAGAAACATTATAGAATTGACAGAACATTAAAAGTAAAAAACAGTTGTTTTGTTTATAAAGTATATAAAAAAAAGAAATAATATAAGGAAGTATACATGTAGGTGGACTAGAAACTAGTTACTAATACACGCAATTAGGTGTGATAAAGTTCTAAACTCATATCTGGACTAATAAATTTTAGAAGAATAAGTTATAAATAGTTATAACTAAGGTGAAGAGTTAGGTGTAAAGGATGAAACAGAGAGGCGAAGTAAATATAACATAGCTAATAGTATAAGAGTCCAGAAGAAAAAAAGGCAGCTATATAACCCCAATTTTTTATTACTTTAATGAAAACTATGTATAATTACTAGTCAAAATGGATGAATCTGCCAAGTATAGTTAGGGTGAATAAAAAATGGCGACTGAGTCAAAATGTTAAAAAAAAATATTCTTCATTCGGAGCACTATATCTTTGAAACTACCAACAAAACTAAGAAATATAAGAAAACGTCATTTAAAGCAGAGTAAATTTGCTAAAATATGAGCCCTAATAGAGCTATTTACGGTCAATAGCTCTCGAGATATAGCTTTCTAAAAAGCAACATTTCATGAAAATGTTAAGGAATTTATTTTCAGAAATGTATATCTCAAAAATAATTCAATGTACAGATATATTAGCGCTCAAATTAAAGCTAGCTTAATGTAAATAATTTATAAAGTAGTTAATAAAGTGTATCTTCGTAGGAGTAGTAGTTTTCATGATATTTGCTGAAATAAATTGATTGATATTTGTTTTGCTGGTTGTTAGAAAGTACTACTTTTATATATATTAATTTTTAATATATGAATATATACTTGTGGGTCTTGAGGATCAGTCAATAATAAAAACTATATCCAGGCGACGTTTCGCAACTTTATTGTTTGCATAGTCATGCCAATTGTATAATATGTAATATATGTATAATATGTAAGTATAATTATCACGTATATATTTATTACTTTTAATTTATTTTTTTTTTTTGGACTTTAACTAAATAGAATTGTGTATGACTATATAGGATTTTTATACAAATGTATATACTTAGAATTTTAACTATTTTTATACAAAGAGAGAGTTAAATTTAGATATATAGGTTAATAATAGAAGAAACCAATGATTAATTTTATAAAAAATAGAAGAAAAAAATGAAAATATTGAAATAGAAAACTATTAAAGAACTAAAACAGTAAGAAAAAAATCATATACTACAATAGTAGTACTATTATAATAAAACACAGTATTATTTAATATACATAATAAATTGCTCCTGAAATTACCCCATATCTTCAGCACTAAAGGGCAAAGATTAAGTAGTTTATTTAATATACATAATAAATTGCTCCTGAAATTACCCCATATCTTCAGCACTAAAGGGCAAAGATTAAGTAGTTTATTTAATATACATAATAATTTATTTTAATAATTAATCACTATATCTATATAATTTAAGTTCAATTAGATTTAGTATGTTGTGTGTGTAGCTACTCAATCGCAGTTGGGCGACACTGCAATGTTTCTTTTTTATTTATTTTAAATTATTTATTACTTTTTAAAATATTTATTTGGTATCTATATTATAATACACAATTGAATGGTCTTTAATATAAGGTTTTTCCTCATTGTAATAGAGAAATATAAATTAAACTATCTCCAATTTTGTTAATTTGAAATAAATAAATAACTAGTTCTCATTGTCAGAGACTATCTCAAGGAACCCTGCAATACAATTTTTTATAGCAATAGAGAAATAAAAAATTTCACCTACTCTGGACTTAAGATTCTATTTTCGAAAATCAAAAAAAAAAAACGATAAAGAGATCTCCAATGCTTGCTTAAGCTATAGACCAGATTTAAATTTACATTTTCAAACGAATTATAAATTGTATATTTTTAACCTATGCATATTTTTTAAAACTCGTTAGAGTTTCGTTTAAATATCACTTGAAAACATTTTTAAAAAAAAAAAAGTGATGAATTCACACATAGTGACACCTTGACCTCTATCCAGCGGGAATAGCATTTCCTTATCGAGACCGAATTCTTGACCTGGTTGGAAAGGCCGGCAGGTACTGACACATTCACTGCCGAGTCCAACAACCGTTCGCCTTTGATCGGATCATTTGTATTCATACAATAAAATGTTATAATAATTAAAAATATATGTAAATCTAAACAACTGAGGAACCCTTAGATAACACATTTGATTACAATTCTCCAAATAATATATATCACACGAAATCAAGATATCAAAGATATGTTATATATGACCATTGGGTGGTTCCTTCCCAAGATTAACATGCGATGTGAAACATTTATCAATATTATATTTATATATTTATTGTATTTATTTCCCCTCCCGTTCCAATAATCCACTGGTGTTAGCTACATGATTTTAACAACCTTAATTGGACCCTACAACTAACCTCATAATGCCACAAGGCAATGCATGGCAATGTTATAGTAGTATACATTGATCATTTCTATTATGTATGTATATGTACGTATTGTATTAATTTAATAATAAAAGAGGTTACGAAAAAAATATATTTATTTTTTTTTTTTTTATAGTTGTAAATTTTAATTTAATACATAAAATTAATATTTCTTTGTTTGAACTTTATACACAGCAATACTGTTCATCCGATTGTGATGATCTTTTTGCTAAATATTCAGCATTTTCCCGGGAACAATACAGGCTGGCCCTATTGTTTCAGTAAACAAAAAAATATTAACAAAGTTAAGCATTTTTGGTGCCTATCTCAAAAAAAGTATACCGTTTTTCATGGTTACTATACGCCAATTGATTTGTCACTTAAAATATTATTGTGTCTATTAAATAATTTTTTTTATTCCCTAAAAACTAAAAAAAATAATGAGGATTTCAGTAAAGTAGGTCATTTAAAACGAATTGGAGCAACTATCAAGGGATTATATATGTATGTATAGTTGACCGTAAAAATTGATATATAGGGAGATGGTCAGGGTTGCGGTCAATAGTGAAACAAAAATAGTTTACAACTATTTAATTTCCAATAAATTAATAAATAGAAAATAAATAGTTGTAAACTATTTTTGTTTCACTATTGACCGCAACCCTGACCATCTCCCTATATATCAAGGGATTAGTTTTCTTAACATTGCATATAATTTTTTTTCTCCATATCCATGTATAATAGGCTCCTTCCGTATGTTGAACGGAAACTGGGTGATTATCAAGGTGGATTCCAGCCCAATAGGTCTACTATTGATCAAATCTTCGCCCTGAGGCAAATCTCTGAGAAGATGAAGGAACATCAGCAGACAACTTGGATGCTATTCATTGATTTTCATGCTGCCTATGATACAATCGTAAGGAGTGAGCTCATAGTGGCTATGTATGAACTGGGGCTTCCTAGTGAAACACAGCACAACCTGCCAAGTAAAATCCTGTGGATTATCAGAGCCTTTTGAAGTGGTATGTGGTCTAAGAAAGGGTGACCCAATAGATCCTCTCCTTTTTAATATCGCTCTACAAGCAATCATAAATAGAGCAGAAATAAATCAGGAAGGAACAGTATTCACGAAGATGACCCAAGTTCTGGCCTAGGCAGAGGACGTTGTCATCTTCGGTAGATCCCTGCAGAACATTAGGACCATTTTCGAAGCGATGGATGTCGAAGCAAAGAGGATGGGCCTGCAGGAAAAAACCAAGATTATGCTGTTGGGTAAGAAGCCTCTGGCCAGAGGCAGAGTCGCCTTGTAATGGGCCCCTATAATTTCGAAGTGGTAAGAAGTTTTTCTCACCTTATCTATTATCAATGAGAACCATGATAAAGAAGAAGTTAGAAGCAGAATTGCTGATGGAAATAGAGCTTATTTCTCCATTGTAAAAGCAAACTTGGAAGCCGTACCACCAAGTCCACCCTGTACAAAACGCTGATAAGGCCAGTCGCCGCATACGGTGGAGAAACTTGGACCCTGAACAATAAAAGCATTAACCTGCTAGACAGGTTTGATGAGTAATTCTGAGGAGAATCTTAGGGCCCGTATGCGAGAATGGTAATTGGCGAAGAAAGAAAAAATGCTGAACTTTTTGGGCTCTAAAAGGAATGTAGCATCTCCTCGTACATAAGGATGCATAGGCTAAAATGGCTTGACCATGTAATAAGGATGAGCGAGGAAAGAGTGGCACATAAACCGTACAGTTACGTTCCGGATGGTGTGCGGCAACGTGGTAGGCCGAAGGGCCGATGGAGGGATGCTGTGAGGCGGGATCTGCAACAACTGAGGATCCCAGTTACCCTTACAGAAGATAGAGAAAGATGGTTGGCGGCCGTTGAGCAGGCCAAGGGCAGCTTCATGCGCGTGTTGTGCCAGTAAAAAAAACCTCAAGTACCATTTTTACTGGGATCATTTTTTTTTTATTCCAGTAACTATCGTTCATACCTCCTTTGTATTTCATCCATTTCCTATGTTAATACAACCGTTGGAAAGCTTAATGTCTCCTCTTTTAACCTACATTTTTTGGGAAATTTATAACTTTAGATTAGATTAGATAAATGCTCTTATAAGAGCGGAACGTTAGTTTCAAATAAAGAAAAACTTTTCAAGCGTTTTATTTAATATCTCCGGTTCTAATTTGTTTAATTGGTGGGGCTTTTAGAACCCTAAGCCACGGCCAAGTTTACGGTAGATTTGTCGAGTCATGTTGAAGTTAATTCTATTTTTTTTGGGGGGGGGGAGGAGTTCAAAAGAAATCAATGTAAGGCAATAATTTGGGCAAGAATACTTTATTTACCTATTTTTAGGAAAATTTTAAAGGTGTTTCTCGAGGTGCTAAAAACAAATATCAAATTTGTTTCACTTCTAAAAAGTTTTACCACACTTTAAGATGTCCGTTATTCTAAATTGTTTCAATACAGTTCTAATATTGAAGCACAATGAGGGTTATTATATGAAAACTATTCATATTTTATGTAATATATACATGACTTCATATGTAATCAAATTGTATAATAATAATAATACCTAAATTGGATCAGAGTTAACGATTATACAGGGAATTTAGCTCTTACCATTTATGTTTTTATAGTTACTGTCTTATCTCTTCGCGTGTATATTAATTGATATCAAAGTTTCATTAGTGTTCAATTAATGTATATACATCTTAAAATATAGCAATAGCGTAGCAATGCCAGTAAATAAATTTAAAAAAATTAAATGTAAAATATTCGAAACTTTACTGACAAAAATTAATGTTCTAAAACTATAAAAGGTTGGAATAAGCATGAGTGAGACAATATTGACACTATAAACGAAAGTTTTAACAGATTTGTTTCAATGACGGAATCGAAAGAGGACAAATGTTTATGGTTTTATAATTCATAAGTCTATCGCCTCCAAATTTCGAATTCGACAGTAGGTCTGTAACAACATGAGTCAAAACTGTGATCAAACTGGCACTGTACATTTTTTTAGTTTTGAAAATCCAATTTAGTTTGATGATAATATTGACTCGTGTTGGGTCAAGACAAATCTATTTCATATTGCATCAGTATAGCGTATTAAGAACAACAATACTCTAGATCAGCTAATTTCATTCTTCGACAACGCCAATTAAGGTTATAAACATTCATAAAATAAATTATAAATCACCACTTTGAAATCATTGAAACTGTTATTTCTACGAAAAATATTATCATGAACTACAAAGTGAATTAAGTAGCTCTATTTTCAGTATTTAAAGACGTTTTTATGTCTGATAGATCTTGAGGTACTAAACTTTCTTCAAGATTATTCGTATGATTATTATCAGGTATTTCTCCAGAACAGCATAAAAAAGTGTTTTAGCGAGATTTTTGCCGAAAATGAGTAATCTTGAGAGAAGTTTGATATCTCAAGAACTTTTAGGTTTAGTGACGACTGAATTTACGCCAAATAAAGCTTGTTAAATTTAAGTTCTAATAGTATACTTCGTAAGAATAACAGTTTTCATGATATTAACCGAAATAAAATCACAAAATGGTTATTTATAGTTATTCGAATCAGAAATTGAAGTTTTTAGAAGAACATTATCTCGATTACTATTATACGTACGAACCTACATGAAGGCTCCTTTTTGCTATACTTTAAAAAGAAAAGGATGCTTAATGATTTTGACGCCGTAGATAGTTTCCATAATATTGAGTATGGAATAAAAAATTAGCTTAAATACTTTAGAATGTTATAGATACGAATAAGATTAACTTCTGATAGTTTGCAAAGATTGAAAATTTAATTTTTTATGCTAATCTAAATCTAGATTAGGACAATTGTCAAAGCTACATTCTTCAAATAACACCTTTTTTTTTACTATGGCTCTAAAATGGGCATTTTAAGTGAAATAACTACAAACTAAAAAAATGATAATAATAATAACCTAGTAAAACCAGCCGTTGTTAGTCTAAGAACAAAATGGGTTTGTAGCGACAACGATCATATAGTCATTACCTTTTCAGGCAGAGTTCTGATCATGTCCTTAATAAGAGCTGTCGACGAATGCAATTAGCTCTACTAGAGTAGTGTTGTTCTTAATATACTTTACTGATGCAATGTACATTATTCTGTCTAATTAAGTACACGGCTTAATTCAACAGTAGTCAAAATTATTCTCGGTGGAAGGTTGACTAGTGTTATGGAGGGGCACTGGCTTCTATAATATATATTATACTCCTATATGCTTGGAATATGGTTGGAGGTGCGGTTAGTGAAGAACACAGACTAGTTAATACTTATTAATTAATGCCAACATTTTGTTTAAACAATCAAAATAAAAAAATATAAATAAAATACAAACATCGAAATGTCAATGAAACTAATTAATTGAAGAGTGTCAACTTAAAAATACAACTCATGCTCCAACTCATAAAATATCATTAATAGAGACGCCTAAAGTTTTTCCTACTTTATTATTCCGGTTGTGCCCATGTATATCAGGCAGTTTCCTAACAACTAGAAGGCGTTAAAAGGGATAATTGTTTACATCATTTCTAAATGTGACACTAACAAGTAAAAACTTATTTATTAGTGCCAAAGTTTCGGAAAAAAAAGACCTTCATCAGGCCGTTTGGAGGCAGGTCCTACAAGAGTACATGCACTTGGGGTACTCGGTGCTGGACCTGCCTCCAGACACTCTGATGAAATCTGAAATTTTGTCCGAAACGTTGGCACCAATAAATACGTTTTTACTAGTTTGTGTTCTTCACTTACAGGTTATAATCGAGTTATAATCGATTATATATATTATAATCGAGCTAATAGTAATCGAGATAATGTTCTTCTAAAAACTTCAATTTCTTATTCGAAAAATTATAAATAACCACTTACTTAGTGATTTTATTTCGGTGAATATCATGAAAACTGTTATTCTCACTCCTATCAACTAACTCATCACCATAAATAAACATCTAAAAAATAAGTAAAACCTTTATTTCCCGATTTAGAAGTGTAGTAGTACAATTATCCCTTTTAACGCCTTCTAGTTGTTAGGAAACTGCCTGATATACAAGAATACAACTGGAATAATAAAGTTGGAAAAACTGTAGGCGTCTCTGTTAATGATATTTTACGAGTTGGAGATTGAGTAATATTTTTAAGTTGAAACTCTTCAATTAATTAGTCTCATTGATACTCCGAAATTTGTATTTTATTTATCTTTTTTTAATTTTTCATTCATTAGTAATTAACTATTAGTTTAATAATTAAGTACTTGCCAAAATGTAATTGTAATTTTTTTTTCTGCTGTAAAATATGTTAATTATCACTAGTTAATTTTTTATATATTAATTTTTTTCTTTTATGGTCCATCATTTCTATCTAAGGAAATGTTTATAAATTGTATTTTTAGTTTTTTTAGCATTATTTCATTATCTTTATATATTTGAAATTCACTCAAAGTTTTTATTTTAGTTCTATTTTACCGAGTAATTAATTGTTTATTTTTTTTTTTGGACAGTACGATTTTTCAATTTTTCCTTTACTTCTTAATTACTTTTTTTCTTATCTTATACTTTTAGTTTTTTTGTTTACAAAGCCAACTCCCTCTGTATGTCTATTGACTATAACAGAAATAAATAAATAAGTATTTTTTTATGTTGGTTACTATGAAGGTTATTTGAGCGAACTACCCATGAAACGCCACTGAATGTGTCGTGTATAAATCTGAATATGTATTAGTCAGGTGTCCCTGAACTCTAAATTATTTAGAAAAAATATTCATTGAATCAAACCATAAACGTTTTTCACTGCTTCACATGGGCCTAAGTTGTTTTCTAGAAATATTGTAGCGGTCCTTCGTTGGTTAAGCACCGCATTATAATTATATCTGCATTGGAAAACATATATCGATAGTAACGATCTAGTTGGTGAGGGAAGAACCTCCCAGAATCATTGTGTACGTAGCAGCAATATATGAGTGACTATTTTGGTCCATCGTCCCAATAATTTTGTTTCAAACCGGTTTCGATGAAATTTATTTAATGTTTTGTTAATTAAAGGTAAGCTAGTATTTTATACCTTAGTTTTATTTTATTTTTGTTGTAAAAATTAATGGTTATTATCTCATTGTTAGAGTTCAATATGCTGTGTTAACATCCAGCTTATTCTATAGCAATTAATAATGGAATAACTCCAAACGGTGTGCCTGAACATTATTAATTCTATTTATAATCTTAAATTTTTCTTGAGACAGGTAATTTTTTTAAATAAATAATTCAAATTTTATCCATTATAGTCTCAAAACCTTTTATTTCTCTTATAAGTCCGACGTTTCGGCCAATCCGGCCATCTTAGGGACAATCTACTACAAAACAGTTTTTATTACATGTATGATCCTAGAAACAATTCAAAATACTTAACATTATTATTTATAATTTACCTTACCTTAATACAACTTTGAAACTATATATTTTAAACAACTCTAACTTCATGCAGGCTATTCTGCCCGGGTCAAAAACATCAATTTCTATGAAACATTAAAAACATTAGGTAAAAGATATTTTTTTTGTTAATAAGTATATCCCACATATGTTTAAATACCCAATTAGTCAAATATCACTTAAAACAATGTCAAAATCATTTATCAGCAGGCACTATTCTTTAAACTTTTATCACAACAATGCTTGTAGCCTTCCTCCACTCAGTTCAAGCATTTAAAATTATTTATCATAACTACATTTTTGTCAATTTTCCTCTTTATTTCATTAGCAAAAATCCTAAGTTTGTAGGATCATACATGTAATAAAAACTGTTTTGTAGTAGATTGTCCCTGAAGATGGCCGGATTGGCCGAAACGTCGGACTTATAAGAGAAATAAAAGGTTTTAAGACTATAATGGATAAAATTTGAATTATTTATTTTAAAATATTATTAATTCTCTTTTAGTATATTTTTGAAATAACAACCAACAGTTCAGAAGGAGTGAAGGCGAATCCATCCATCTAATACAAGAGCCCAGTGGAAAAAGTCAGTTATTTCACCCTAATTTTTGATAACTTTAATGCAAACTATATATACATTTTTTTTTTTTTTTATCTTTATTACAATTTACAACTGTACATAACCATACATTAAGTAAAAACTGTATACTTACTAGTCAGAATTGATGAGTCTACCAAGTGTAGCAGTAGGTCAGAATTAAAAGTGGCAGTTGTTTCAATATGTTAAAAAAAAAATTAATTTTTATTTTGGAGCTCAATATCTTTAAAACTATTTACGACACTAGAAAAACGTAAACATTTAGAGAACAGTAACTTAGCTAAAATATAAGTCCAAATAGAGCTATTTACGTTCTCTAGTTTCCAAGATAGAATTTTTTAAAAAGCAACATTTCAAAAGAAAATAAGGAAAAATCGTTGTTAGTGAATTTATTTTGGGACAAATTTTCTCAGGAACCATTAGACGTACATATGTCTACCCGCACTCAAATCAATGCCAGTGTAATATACTATAAAGTAATATATTTCATTTAGCTTCGTTGGGGCAGTAGTGTTTATGATATTTACATATCAATTTCAATTTTGACAACTAGAAATAAATTTATTTCACTATTTTGCATGATATTTGTTAGAAAAAATTGATTCCTAGTTGTTCAAACAAAATTCATATTCATATGCAAATATCATAAACACTTCTACCCCTACAAAAATAAATATTATAAACTACGTTATAGTATATTAAACTATTTTTAATTTGAGTGCTAGCAGACATCAGAACGTCCAATCGGTCCTGAGATAAAGTTATTCATAAATCAAACATTTTTTCCGAACAATAAAGATTTCATAATTTTGTGAGTTTATTTTGGAAAAAACATTGAGAACTAGTACTCCTACAAATATAAACGTTATAAATGACTTTATAGTACATTAAAATGACTTTAACATGAGTACCAATAGGCATCTGTACGTATAATGGTTCCTGAGATGTAGCTTTATATAAACCAAAAGTTTTTCCGAGCAACTAGAAATCAATTTCTTAAGAATTTATTTTAAAAAATATTACTCCTACGAAGATAAACGTTATAAACAACTTTATAGCATATTAAACTAGCTTTATGTTGAGTAATTATAGACACTTATACGTCTTATGGTTCCAGAGACATAGATTACTCAAATAGATTCACCAACAACGTATTTTTTATGGAATGATGGTTTTTAAAAAGGTATATCGCGGGAACTATTGAACGTAAATAACTATTCTCTCAGCTTTTTAGGTTATTTAAAATATATTTAGCTCTAAACATAAAATTAATTACTTTTGACGTTTTGAAACGCACGCCTTTTTTTTATTATTAAAGAAACAAACACTGACTAGGGTATAATCGACTGCAAATTGTAATGAATAAATTTGAGACTGTGACACTAAAATGAAAGTATGCAAATTATAAATTAATGATGTTTTAATAAAGTTGATAATGAAAGTAGTTTTTTTATCAGATTGTCCTTGATGAAGAGGCCTAATCGGCCAAAACGTTTGACGTGTTGTAATGTGAGACATTTGGATAATTTATGTTATTATCAATAATTTATTTATTTTCTTAATCTAATTTCAAAAATCAATATTTGTCTGTTCCTACTTTATGTTCATCCGATTGCGATGGGGTATTTTGCTAAAAATTCAGGATTTTTCGGAGAGGGTTATAGGCTGTTCCGATTTTTACGGTAAAAAAAAATTAAGCATTTTTGGCCCGACTATTTTTTTCATGATTATTATATGCCAATAATAAAAGTTTTGTGTAGACTGGAGGGCTCATATTCAAGTTATTGCTATTTTTGTGATCTTCGAGAAAAAAATAACGGTCAGGAAAGGTGTAAGTTTGAACAAAAAAACTTTACTTATCTGATGTGATAAAAATTCGTATTTTTTTGCTCTAAATGGGGAATAACGAATATGACTTTTGTTCCTTCCAAGAATTCAACAGTAACAAAACGGTAACACAATTGACTTCTCTCATTCCAATCAGATGTCTCTATTTGCCCTATTTTCTCCTTTAATTATTCATAAAAATGTTTAATATTTTCTATTTATCAATTGTTTATTATTGCTTACAATTAGAACGATTTATTTTTCCAAATATACAAAATTAAATATACTTTAGAGGAAGAGTTTTTTTTAAAAAATCGTCATTTAAACCATATCAGTCTATTATAATTAGGAAAAGACCTCGCTGGCATTAAAGACCATTTAATTGTGTATTGGCAAGTCATGTTTAAACATTGTTAGAGAAATTCGAGAAAATTTTGAAAGAAACGTAAAAACGTTTATAAAGTGTGACTTCCTATGGATCGATATTATCGAAAAACGGAATTCTGTCACATTCCTGCCTTAAATATGTAATTTCAGTTTCCAACGACTTTTTGTTTTGGAGCTAAGCTGTTCACAGATACACGCACAGATCATTTTTCGAAACATAGCTATTAGGACTTAGTGGACTTTAGAACGCTCTGAACAGTTCCATCACAAACTCGAATTCGAAATTTTGCCCAATCCCAATACTTTCTCTTATTGTATGTTCCATAAATATGTAAATGAAAGACGAATCAATGACAAATGTAATTTTTACACACAATTAATATAAATCTATGAAAACTGCTTTATGAAGTAAAATTTTCATTCCTACCTGGATGAGGAGAATTGATAACAGACCAGATCGTAAACTCTTCGAAAACTAATTGTTCTCCGATATTAATGTCTCTACCTTTTATCTTCATAAAAGAGAAAAGGTTAAATGGCGCTGGCCTGAGAATGTAACTGACCACTCCTCCAGTCTAGTCCTACTTCGTGACTGCCTTCAAAACAATACACACTTTCTTGCTGCGTCAGCGAGTACGTCATCCCACTTCCTCTCTTGGTCACACATTTTCATATTTTTTACCAAAATACTATTTAGTCCAGGAAACGAATAAATAAAAAGATAACATAAAAACAATAACTCACGTAGTCCTTAGATAAGCTGTCTGGGCTTGGTTTGACCTAAAAAATAGTAGGGTACCCTCAACGGTAACGGTAAGGAGGAAAAAGCAAAACTGATTTTGGAAACATTTCTGAATATAGTCCAGGAGCAATATTTTATTTTTATAAATAAATCTGAAATGGACTTTCCCTATTCGATAATAAAAAAGAAAAATAGTGTTGTTGTTTTCTTTAATAAATATAGTCTCTTGAAATTCAAACTGTTTTACTACACATATATCTCACCACAGACTACTCACAGATTACTCCATCTACAACAACAAAACCCACACAGAACCACCCACATCCATGTGACAGGGTTATCACTGAAAACAAATTGTAAGTATTCGAATAAAATGCCTGATTTGGCTCTTGAATCCTAACCGAGCTTCTCCTACCACTGTAAGACTATCCGTTCTCTTGCCTTTCGCCATCTTTAATGTCACATAATGCTGATTTTTCGGAATAAACATTCTTGATTTAAAAATTTCAAATAAAAAGCCATCATCATGCATCGTCCACCTGCCATCGAATTCATAGGAAAGAATCAGGACGAATGAAGGGTCTCGAAGAAATATATAATGTCCTAAAACATCCTGCCTTATTGAAACGCTTTTCCGTTTATTTACAAGTATTGGAAAAAATGTTTGAAATATTCACCTTAAGAATCGGGCCAGGAGCTTGTCGCAAGTTGTTTGAGCATTCATGTTACTGCTGACGTAGGACACTAGACAATCTAAAAGAACATCATTTAAAGTTGCTAAAATATGAGTTCTAAAAGAACTATTCACGTTCAATAGTTGTCGAGATGAAAAAGCAACATTTCATAAAAAATGGACTGAAGAATCAGTTGTTACTGAATTTGTTTTAAGAAATCTTTTAATTTTTTTTTTCATAAAAACAGATTGAGTAAATTTGTTGTAATATAAAAATGGAGTGATGTCCCTCGAAGGAGTTTCAGGAATAGAAGAAGAAGCACAGTTAGAAACTGGAGGGTTTTCATGGTTAGTGAGATTATAATGGAAGGATTAATATCTGGTTGGGGCAGGATTGGTTACAGATGGAATATTAAGAACTCAACCAGATATTAATCCTTCCATTATAATCTCCCTAACTATGAAAACCCAATAAAATAGAAAAAAAAAAAAGATTTCTGAAAACAAATTCAGTAACAACTGATTCTTAATTACATTTTTTATGTAATGTTACTTTTTCATCTCGACAACTATTGAATAGTTGAATAGTGAATAGATCTTTTAGAACTCATATTTTAGCAACTTTATTCTACTTTAAATGATGTTCTTTAAGATTTTCTAACATGAATGCTCAAACAACTTGCGACAAGCTCCTGACCCGATTGTTAAGGTGAATATTTCAACCATTTTTTCCAATACTTGTAAATAAACGGAAAAGCGTTTCAACAAGGCAGGATGTTTTAGGAAATTCTATATTTCTTCGTGGCCCTTCATTCGCCCTGAATCCTTTTTGTGAAAATGAACTATATATCAGTTTCTTCGTCTTTTCCAAGAACACTACTACTCCAGAGGAGAGAATATAACTTGGCAGCCGTCTTCCTACCATCGCTAATCCATCTCAACGTTTGTCGTCTGGCTACTTTCCAATTCCGAGGTAGCGAAAATGTTTCCCTTGGTCCAAATTTACAAATGCGTTGCACACTTCATTCTCATATTTACAAATCTACTTAATTTTTTTTTTATAATTGAAGCTTAAGTCAAAACAAACTATAATAATTCTGAAAAAGATACTTAAAGAAAGCTGTGAAATAATTCAACGACTTGAACGAAATAACTCTTAAAAGATAAGAGCTAGCCTCTAAGATAACAGTTGAATCGATTTATCTGATCACATTAATGTCGCAGTCTTTCACTCTTTGTGATTTTACTCTCTTATTTATTACAATCGATTGTATTCTTTTATTCATTGCGATCCTTAAAGACTGATACTAATTTAAAAATAGCAATTCGCTGAAAATATCTTTTTATATTTCTTCATATGATAAGCTTGCGTTCAAAATCGAAACTAGTTTCACGTAAAGCTATTATTGCGAGTAAATGTCATTTATCAAAATTTTAAATGCTTTCATTAATAGTTCTTTAACACGTTTATTTTCAAACAAGACTGCATTGGCTAATATCAAACGTGTATCAACCTCCGCTTTAGCAGGGATTAGTACCACATTCATTTTTTTTAATATTTTTTTTAATTACACGAAATAGATTTTTTCTTGCAAGAATATTTCGAAGAAAATATCCAGATCCAATAAAATTTCGATTTCTAATCAGAAAACAGATTAATAATGGGGCAAATAAGAATATATTTAAGACGTATTTTTACTAAGAAAAAAAAAAATGCAAGCTAAGGTCAATTTGTAGAAGCATTTAAAAGTATATTTTCAAAATTATTTAATTAATGACATCAATAAATAAGTAACAATGCAGCAACAATATGATCTCCTGGAAGCTATTATTAATTAATCTGCAAAAATATCCACAACCAACAGCAAAACCAAAAACCATAAACTTTCTGACTCCACCATAAACAGGATGCAATAGAAGGAAATAATTAAATAGAATTAAAAACAAGTCTCCAAAAGGAAAGATTGAACACTGTGAAGTAAGAAAGATGGTAAGGAAGGGTAGATGTAAAAAAAAGGAATATAGATTGATAAGAGGTCAATAGTGGGTTTGATTTTCATCTTGGCAAACCAATCTTACTTTAAATATTATTTTATACCTTTTCCATTTATTAACCGTCAAATTCCCCCACTCCCCTACTCTGTTTATACCTTGCATCCGCCTCAAGCTCATTGTTAGCTCTTCGTTATTCAGAAACGGTGGCCTATTTTGTTTATTATTTTTCTGTTTTCTAGACCTTTATTTTATTCTTATTTTCAATCTTTCAGTGCGTACTGTCTTTTTATACTTCTCTTTTATTCTTCTCTTCTCTTTTTATTTCCGTTTTCATTAATTGGCTCATACTATTTTTTTACTGTTTGAAATTCCTGCATTCCGCTAATCAAAATTTTGATCTCTTGTTGCAAGAGAAAATTAGGAATTGGAAGTAGCTAGGATACTGAAAACAATTGGTATGGCAAAGGGGTTCGGGAAGGGTTTGGAAGTCCAAAGTCTCATTTAAATGCATACTTTTATAAAGTTATCGAGGAAACATTAAAGACAGTTTCAATTTGAGATTATGAAAATTAGGAACTGAAAGTAGCTAGGGTTCTGAAAACAATTGATATGGCAAATGGATTAAAGACAACAAGATATTCATGTACAATGTCTCTGCATAACAGTCAAGACTTTTCATAAATAGAATATTATTGTAACGTATTTGAGCAACAATTACTTCCTCGTTAATGTCTTCTGGAAAACAATAGAATGCTCGATATTGAAACCACTCGAATGAGATAAACTGTATGAGATCACTATTAATCCTGATGATGTGATTTCTGAAGCAGGTAGTTGCTAGACCTAAGTTAGAAAAGGCAATTATTCAACTGATATATTTTTTACATTAACTTAACAGCAATAAGGATCTCTTATGAAAAAAAAAATGTTTTTCGACTATTACAATTGTTTCTTGCCTATCGCACCTAAGAAAGGAAAGTATTTAACAGTATCCAATTTTCAATGTATTCACCGAAAGTCTCCTAAAACCAAAATATGCATTCTCGGTTAATGGTCTAACAGTCAGTATGTACTACAATAATCTCTTGCAAGACTAACCGATATATGTGCTTTCAGTTTAGTAGGGTTTCGACTTCCGATGCCAGTGTACCAAATCTAACACTTAGTGCGGCATAGCCCAATGAACCTGTTTTTGTGTGCACTAAACGACTTTTATAAAACCTGCCAAAATTCTTCTCCTTGAAACTCTTTTGATTAAGTCTCCAAACAAAAAAATATGTGACAAATAATTATTTATTTTAATTTGAATGATCTTTCATTTATTTAATAATAATTATAATTTTTTCACAATGAAGGGAAATTGGTACTGGAGCTTTAAGTATTCATTCAGGACAAAATATATAGTAAATAAAATAGGAAAAAAAGAATAAAGAAACATTACAGTTGCAAAAATATATAAAACAATATAATTATAACAATAATAAAATAATATAAATACAAGGTAAAGGAAAATAAAAATAACATAAGGCTGCCCTTATGTGGATAGCCAAGCAGGACTATAAGAGATAAAAGCCACGTAACTGTTATTGAAATAATGAATAGTAGATTTCATTTCTATTAATTAATTAAAATATTACTGTTTACCAGTTATTACTGTTACCAAATTACTGTTTAAATAATATAAATTGTATCCAAGTTAAGTCTCAAAGTTTACGTTCATTTACCCTTAACTTGATTCATTGAAAAATTAATTAATTAAATAAATTAGTAATTTATACATAACCTTTTCACTTTTTTGAAACAAATTGTATCTACGTTAAGTCTTAAAACACTCTTTATTTCTTTAAAAGTCCATTAATCAATACACTTACTTGAATTATTGAATGTGAGGTATAAATTTATGTTTAATGAATGTTATTTTATTAGTATTAATGTTATTTGATAAAATTGTTAAAAATGTATGCATAATTACAGCTGTAAGATTGTCCAAATTGGCCGAAACGTTGGACTTTTAAAGATATAAAGAGTGTTTTGAGACTTAACGTGGATACAATTAATTTTATTCAAACAATAATAACCGGTCTCAAAAAAGTGAAAAGATTATATATAAATTTCCAATTTATTTACTTAATTAATTTTGGAAATTGATTAATTAATTTTTCAATGATCAAGTTAGGGGTAAATGAACGTAAACTTTCGAAGGCAGTGGACTGATTACTCATCTTGGGCCTTTCTAATGAAAGGTAAGAATACGGTCCATGGTCAGGGAGAGTAAGTGTGTGAAAATCTGATCAGACCACTCAACATAAATATTGATATTTAATTTGAAATTTATAGTTTACTTATCAAGAATTTATTATAAACGTCATTCTAATACATAAGGAGTTACGTGGGTAGCATTAAATCTATACAAAGAAGAATAACAGTCAATTAAAATTAATTTAGTATTCATTTTTCTTGAGGCGTACAAAAACCACTATCAGCAAAGCTGAAAGTCAAGAGATTTTGTAGTTCTAATTGTATCTATCATTTAGATAAATTTATTTATTAAAGGGCCGTCCTCAAAGAACTTCTTAAGGATACATTTACAACTCACATCCAATAATTTGAAAACATTTTGCTAGCTATTCTGCCCATGAAATTAATTTCAATCAAATCACCCAATTTAGTCACTTTTCGATTAAATTTTAAAACTTTCAACTACAGATTAACTTAACACTATTCACGACGAAGAACAGAGACAAACTGGGATGATTTGACTGAAATTAATAACCTAGGCACTTTAGCCGGCAAACAGTTTTTAAATTATTGGATGTAAGGTGTAAATTTATATTTAACATTTTTCCAAGTAAACCACAATGGTTCCTATTCATCCCTCTATTCTCAGTCCGCTGGTGTCCCTCAAGGTAGTATCCTTGGTCCCATCCTCTACACCGTCTATACAGCTGACATTCCAACCAATCCTAACACTATCCTCACCACGTATACCGATGACACATGTGTGCTCGCTGTTAATAATAACCCATTAATTGTATCCCAAAATCTCTAATCCCATATCACAGCCCTCGAAGATTGGTGTCGCAATTGGAGGATTAAGATAAATTCCAACAAATCCCATCAAATCACCTTTACCCTTCGTCGCAAACCTACTGGCTGCCCTACAGTTTCATTTAATGATGTTACTCTTACCCCTGTCGAACAGATCCGCTACCTTGGACTACATTTGGACAAGCGATTAACCTGGAATCCTCACACCAGACTGAAAAGACAGGAAACTGCACGTCGATTTCGAGTATTACAGTACTTACTAGACAAACGGTCTAAACTTCCAACACATTACAAAAGACTGATCAACATGACTGTAATAAGGCCAATCTGGACATATGGAATTGAGCTTTGGGGCTCCACTGAACCTTCGAATTCCTCTCGTATTCAATCCAAAATCCTTCGTAAAATCTTCAATTCTCCGTACTTTGTCACAAATAAAATCATATATAAAGACCTTAATGTTCCCTGTGTAACCGATCTAGCCCGAACCAGATATCACTCCTTCCATTATAAACTCTCTAACCACTCAAACCCCCTAGCCCCCTAGTTTCTTATCTTGCATCCTCTTCCATTCCTGACAATTCTCCGAGGCGCCTGAAAAGAAGATGGCCACGAGACCAGCTAATGTAAAATGTCATTGGAGTGCTACCAATGGATAGTTTCTCTACACGCCCGTAACGCTCCAATTTAACTTAGATCAGATTTACTAAATGTATATCTGTATATATAATACAGTTGTAAATAGCAATTAATAAATATTGCTAAAAAAAATATATATATATTTAAGATCGTCCTTGAGGATGGCCCAATTGGCCGAAACGTTGAACTTTAAAGAGAACTACTGAACAGTTTTTTGAGACCTAACTTGTATACAAATTAGTTCATTTAAACAGTTAGATGTGATGACTAATGCTTGAGCCTGACTAGTGTTTGAGCCTGTGGTTTTAAAGTCGAAATCTCCCAATATACAAGAAACAAAAAGACCTGATTGAAAGTAAGCCAATCAGCTGATATACCTGCGAGGCAGAATAGATTTTATAATTTTACTCATTGTTGTTTATCCTTTCGTTCAATCCATATCCAGTTCCACCCATCCCTACAATCCACCTTGAAGATTGAAACGGCAGTGGCCAAGAGACATTTTGTAAAATAAAATCGACTATTGGAGTTCTGGCAGGCCGGATGCTCAGCTCATGTTGATTGTAGCTTTAACGCACTTACTCAGCCCCCACTGGCTCATTACCAGCGACGTGATGAGAGAGCTGCGCTGGGATCTCGAAGGGCACTGCTCTACCCCTCATGCGGGGGGGGGATAGAATGGGCTTGGGTATCCTCAGTTTGAGAATGTAAATATTGTATATAATTTATTTTTCTGTTTTATTTTAATTATTTATTTGTTTCAGATAGAGAATTATTTTATTTTATTTATTTTTTCTCTTTTTTAATTTTTAGTATGAATGTGTTCAATTAGCACTATTGCTCATTGCCCAAATTTGTAGCAGATTGTAATACTCATCAATAAATAAAGTAGTTATAAAAAAAAAAAATTGTAGTAATAAAAAATTATAGTTTCACTAACAGTATGAATGTAATTAATACTTAATTATTATATTAAAAAAAGGATAAACAGTCGACTCGAAGTAAAAATTTGCTTAAACGAATATTGCATGAGCAAGTTTGCCAACATCAAAAGGTGTGTCTTTGTAGTAGGACCTTGATCTACCGGAAGTAGGGACATGTAAGCACGGCGGATGTCACGTGAGACTTCTCGCTCCTCATTCACCTCCTAAGAAGATCTGCTCTTTATTACATCACGGTCTACTTGAAGTGAATATGTTAAACTTTAAATGCTCATATATTTAATTAAAAATAACCTCATTTTTTAGTAGATGTGATTAGGGACCGGATTTTCGTGCGATTGCATCTTTTTTCCGTAATTCCAAATTGCACCTAACCTCGATATAAATTCGAATATTGGAAAAGACAAAAAACACTATTTTTATTTTGTACGTTTTGGTGTTTATCCACAAAATTGTCAGCTCTAAGGTTATTTGCATAAAACTGCACATTTTAATATTTTGGACAAAACTCCACGGTTTTGATTTTCGTTTAATGCTTGTACTAAATGTCTAAGATTATGTATGTCAATATATACTTATTTTAATTACAATATATTATTTTTTCCTTATTTAATTTATAATTTCAAATCGACAAATTAGAGATAAAGCAATGTATTGATTAACAAATGTAGAGTCAAATTCAGTTCCATTTCCTCCCTCCTCACCTAAAAAAATTAATAAATAAATAGAAGTAAAACAAATTGACGAATGTTCTTGGAATAATATTAACCAGCGGTTTCGGGTAACTATGAAAAAGTCTCTCTAGTATAAGCTTTTTATAGAGTCCGACTTATGATTTGGGAGAATTTCCATTTTATTTCTAATACAATCATATTATACTACCTATATATATATTATTTTAAATAAAAATGAAACAAAAAAATGAATTGGTCTTATCAAAATGAACATACCTATACATTTTTAATCAGACTTGTTAAATGTTTTTCTATATAGACGTAAGTAAATGATGTAAATCTAGTTTTTAAGATGTTATTCTTAAGTTCTAAGATGTAAATCTTAGTTTTTTTTAATGGTAGATTCGTATTTGAATACACAATTGAAAATTAAAGCGGAAAAATATATATGAAATTTTAGGGGAAATTCAAAAGAATATTTTGCTGGAAAGGCATTTTAAAAACCTCTTTATACATAGTTGTCTTGTATATATTTTCTAAAACTTAAAATTAAGGCAGCTTTAAGAAGTTGAAAACTTGAAAGTAAAACTTCATAAATGAAATATAAAATCATTTTATACAATTAGCTTTTTCATAGCTCTGTAATTATGGATACATTTTTAGGTCTATAATCGGAAAAATTCAATTTTTTATGTTTGCATAAAGGTAGATTATTTAGAGATTTTAATATGATTTAAACAATTAACGAATTTCGGAATACTAATATTATGAATTGAACTATAAAGTTGATTATTTCAGGATTTGGGTATTATATACGTATTTTGGACTTTTACTTCGCAAAAATACGGTCTATATTTATGATTATATATGTTTTGAGATGATTTTTGAGGCACAACCATGCTCAGGCTGTCTCCTTTGTGAACTGTACCAGGAGGAAAATCTGGAGCATGTTGAAAATCACATGCTTGAAAACCACATACAGCAATGTAGTCACTCGAAAAGTATATAGGTAAAGGCAAAATCTTTGTCGAAAATTATACTTTTCTGTCTACAATACATTTCTAAATTATTTTTCCTACATTGAAAATTGGCGACCTATAGAAAAAATAGTAGTCACATAATCTATTTGGTATATGAAAACAACATATTCAGATATAGACTCTTGAAAAGTATGTAGGTAAAGGCAAAATCTTTGTCGACAATTATGCTTTTCTGTTTACATACGTCAACAATACGTTTCTAAATTATTTTTCCTACATTGAAAATTGGCGACCTATAGAAAAAATAGCAACCACATAATCTATTTGGTATATGAAAAGAACATACTCAGATATAGACTCTTGAAAATTATTTAGGTTAAGGCAAAATATTTATCGAAAATGATGCTTTTCGGTTAAAGTTTACAAAGGTCTACAAGACATTTCTAAATTATTTTTGCTACATCAAAACTAGCAGAATAGAAAAAATAGTAAGCAATCAAACCCTATTGATTTATTACTTAAGACATATTCTAAGAAATATTTTCAAATATAGGTAACTTGACTCGCATTAATCCTGCTGCAATAAGTAAATAAAAGGAAAAAAAATATGGAAACGCCTATCATTAAACACAGTTTACTTAGAGATAAAGGTTATTATTTACTATAATTATGTTGTTATGATCAAAAAATAAAAAATCTTGTGCGTTGCGCAAGACATCGGACAATTTTCACTTATTCTCCCTCCAACATACGTCACAAAATTTTGTGTAGATTGGTGGACTGGTGTTGAAGTTGTCACTAGTTTTGTGATTTCGAAAAAAAAAAATTAATAACCCAGGAAGGCGATAATTATGAACAAAACAATTTTATTTTTCTATTTCTAAAAATATGCAATTGAGACTATTTCAATGAGGATAAGACCTAGCTGCTATTAAAGACTATTTAATTGAACAATGACATGTCGAGTTTTATCGAGATCATTCTTCGTAGAGTCATTTTCGAAAAAATCGAAATAAATGTGTAAAATCTATTCTTTAATTTCGATTTTATCGAAAAAGTTGTCACATCTCAAGCATAAACCACCCTTAAATATGAAATTTCAGTTTCTTACGACTTTTAGTTTTTAAGCTCGGCTGTTGATATTCATACATATACAGACCATTTTGCAAGACTTAGGTTATTTGGACTCAGAAGACCTCAAAACGTATATTTCTGATAAAAACTCGAATTCGAAATTTAGCATGATCGCAATACATTTCCTTATTATATATTCTATATATATATAACTGAAATTAAAATATAAACATAGAAAAATACATGATTCTATTAGTTTTAACAAGACTAATCAGTAATTTATTCCATATCTACTAACAGAATTTTATTTGTCAGCAGTTCAGCGAAAGTCTTAATATTCAATTCTAAGCATAGAATCGTAACATGCTTACAAATTAATTAAGCTGTGGGTTAATGGATAGAATTTTATTTCCGACTCCTTGCACATTTTTTTTTTTGTTATTTCTTATTATATAATATCTTCTTCATAAAATAATATATGCTATGTCTACTTTGGTGACATTCCTTTTTAGCTTTGATTGCAAAGTCCAGTACAAAACGTTTTTGTTGCGTCATCTTTAATATTAGTAAAATGATACAAACCGCAGGAATGAAAACCTTTAGTTCACGAATTGTTCGAAAAGCTAATTAAAAGTGAACGGGTTTAATTTTTTTATAATTCTTTTTTTTACAAAAAAATATTTTAAAATTAAGTTAAATGAGTAAATATTCATATATTCATACTAGGCACAATAAGTACATTCAGCAAAGGAAATTCCGGCGTTTGTCGCTCAACCGCATCAGAGATATTGAAAGCTGGTGGAGGCCGAGCGAGGGCATTAGACGCTCAGAATTATAGTGGACAAACTACTCCCATTAAATTAAGTACAATAGGTCCATCGACCACTGCTATTTCAATCTTAACAGAAGATTGTAGGGATGCCTGAAAATGGATTGGGATTGTTCCAAGCGATTTGGATGATTAGTAAGTTCCTGATGAAATTTAGAGAATTTCGATGAAATAAGGTTTGAAACAAATTAATTATAAGGATCATGATGTAGAATATTGTTGGTTAAGTAGTTTGAGGCATTGACTATTATTCGAAGAACTTTCCCAGATAGGTTTTAGTCTTTACGTATAAAATATCAGTTTTCATTGGTATTCATTATTTGGCAAAACAACTTTATGAAATCAAAACATTTACCCTAGCCTGTTATCATGGTTTCTATCCCAGAATTAAAAATGCCAGTGTTTTGTGAGGAAATGAATTCAAAAATTGCATTTTTGACCAGAGAGTTATTTTAAAAAAATTTATTTTTAATGTAGTTGTCAAAATTTCTTGAACGGATGCAAAGTTTGGTGAATAAGGCAGGTGTAAGAGGACTTCAAACCACAGTTCGTTTAGTTTGTTCTCTGTCCTCATAAAACTTTGCCGTGTAATAGTATAAATGGTCTCTTCCGATTAACAAATGCAGTTTTTTTTTTACAAGTTTTTGATGCATTTGTTCAATATCAGTGCAGTACGATTTCGATGCGATGGCCTCACCCCTGGGTGAAAAAGAGAAAAGAATTATTCCTGCCATTAACCACCACAGAAACCAAACTTTTTTTTAAACAAATATGGTTTTGGCATGGGTCACAAAGGTCTTTCCTCGATATTTAACCACTGATCTGTCACAGGTGATTATCTTTTCGAGAAAACGCTCGTATTTGGTTGTTTTTTTTTCGCCCAGTAAGCAGTGAAACCCATGGATAACTCTTCAGCTACTGCCAATTATTTAGTTGATGAGGTACTCATATTTTTACGTTACTAATGTTCACTGAGTGTCAAGAAACTGTGTATACACTTGTATTTAGTTGTGCAATAAGTCCTTCAACTGTTTGCTAAGGGTTTGTTTCACAGTAAGCCTAAGTTCATCGTAGTCAATTGTTGGTGGAGGTCTTCCTTTGGGTTTTTATCAAAATCTGTCACCAGCCAAAAAATTTTCAAACCAATTACTATATTCCATTCGTTGGCGCCTTGGTAATGTTTCTTGCAGCTTGGACTGCAGACTGTCCAAGTTTAAACTCATAAAAACAATTACTCAAAAATGGCGTGTTTTCATGGTCATATTTGATTGTATACAAAACATTATAGAAAGAATAAATAACGGTTCATTATATTCTGTAAATATAATCGAAGTAAACAACTAAACTTCACTAACCCCACTCTGAGTTTCTGAAATGAAAAACCGAATCATTCATATGAAATGACCCAATTGTACTGTCTAGCTAATTAGTAATTTTTTTCAATTGAAAGCTAAAACCTTTTCTATTTAGCAGTCTATATAATTGGCTAACTCCAAATATTCATTATAAATTTTTAAAACCTTCTAAAAAAATCAGATTCTAAACGTTACTATAGCTGACGATATAGTGATTTAAAATAAAATAATCAAAACTTGTTGGAAACGTTAACCGTTGCTCACTGTTCAACTAACGGGGCTGCACTAAACAGACCATGCAGTAGTTAATTAGTCGAATAATTACTAAACCAAGAATCAGAACATGGCTTACCATGTCCACAGGTCAGTTATCAAGGTAGAGCTTGTTTTGTTTTTTTAGACTTTTACTAAATAGCTTTCAAAACTTCAAAAGAATAAAAGAAATAAAAAATATTCTTTTCTTATTCAGAAACTCTTTCTTTCTTTTTTTAACTACATAAGAATCACATATTTATTGTAGAAGGTTGTACTGATTTAAAAACCTTAGGTGGCGAAATCAAAAAGGTGGAAAAACTAACCAAAGTTTATTTAATATGTATTTGTATATAAATTGATTTTGAAAATAAAAAAATAAGTAATTTGTTATAAACTAATTTAAAAATGTTCTTCTATAAGTTCTTTGTTAGGCACTGAAAAATAAAAATGATAAAATAAAATCTTTGCCTTCCTTCTCATTACTCCAGGTCTACTCTTTCTCAGAACAGTGGAAGCTCTTCCTAATTAGTAAAATACAAAAGATGTATGCTTTCTCAATATGGGCAAATCATTGTAATCTGCAGCAGCTATCTCAAACGCGGCCAGTCTTTTTTTTTTCATAAATAATAAAACAGTGAACAACCATGATTAATAACTGGTTCGGGCGAGATCGATTGCATATGGAATTAAGGCCTTCGTGGATAATTTTATTTGTGAAAAAGTAGGGGAAATTGAGGATTTTGCGAAGGATTTTGAATTGTAAGAATCGGACACGAGAGGAATTCGAAGGTTTAGTGGAGCTCCTAAGCTGTACTCCATCCAGATAGGTTTTACAGTCACGAAGATCAGTCTTTTCTAATATTTTGTAAGTTTAGACAATTTGTCTAGTAAGTGTTGTAGTAGTCGGAATCGACGTTCAGTTTCCGGCTTTTTCTGAATTGCATGAGGATTCCAAATTAGTCGCTTGTCCAGATGTAGTCCAAGGTAGCGGATCTGTTCGACAGGGGTAAAAGCAACATTATTAAAGGATACATTAGGGCAGTCAGTAGGTTTATGGTTTAGTATACATGAAATGAAATGATGAAAAACAAAAAACCGCTATCCATTTTTATCTACCTAATTTAACAAGAAAATTTAACAGTTAATTAAAATAGTAGTACACCAACAAGCCAGTCCATGGGCATAAGTAAATAGTAACCAATATAGCAGGAACTTAACGTTTATATGATGAGATAATATTAAACTCAGAAATAAAAGAAACTGCTAATTTTATTTAGATTATTTGTATACTCAAAACCAAACTGCTCCAAAACAGTTCGGTAATTAGCAACCCAACAAAAGTGTAATGAACCTATAATCTCTTAAGGTTATTTCAGAATAGGAACTTCGTCGAGTAAAATACTGTTGTTTGATTAATGGAGTTTAATACCATAATGTACTCCAATTTGGAAGGAAAAATGGGCAGGGCAACAGGTTATAGGTTAACAATTCTTGGCAAGAGTGAAAAAATCAAAATCATATTTCATGGGTCTGCCATCAAACAAATGTTTGCAAACATCAAACAAAAGCTTCTGACCCGCGAACAGAGTTGGACAAGTTGCACATGAGTACTGACTAGCTGAAAACGACAACTTTACTCGTACTCAAAATGTCAGAGAACAGAATATATATTAATGTGGGTTGTATATATAGATAATATAATACTCAGAACATTGCTAGTTCAATATAAGTAAATTGATTTGTACTTAAGCAAAATAAGAGTACGAGTACAGGAAATTCGTAAAAAAACAATCTCAATACAAAAGTAATAAAAAATGGGGGTGAAATGACTTGATCTTCTTTGGTTTGCTATTGGACTGTAATAATAATTGTTGAGATCGTGTAAACACTTTGTACTCAACACTCACATACTGTTTGAGAAAGTTGCCCCCCTCACATTTGATTACAAACTCACTATGCCATATACTGGCAGATATAAGAAGTAGTAAGTAGTGGCTTGGGTTGCCATCTTGGCCTCTAGAACGGAAAAGAGTGAACAGCGTCTCAAAAGCCGCATAATTTTTGGCGGAGATAAACAATTTACTTTGAGTGAATAAACTACACCCCACTCAGGCGAAGGGACGGAGGCAGGATGAGAGATGGAAGATAACACAAGAAGAGAACAGGAATATACGATTTCAAGATCGCAATAGCTCACCGTGTAACCTACATCTTCAACACACGTAAACTACAGCATCTATTGTTATAAGTAATACTATTTATAATATCATATAACATTACAATTCACAATAAAAATTAAATATTAAACCACATTGCACAACCTTTTGGCGAACACCCCTATAACTACGTGTCTCATTATTTAATTAAGAATAGATGCTTTCCTTCCTGAATCACCATTCTTCATTTAGTTCAAAACTCTCCAAATAAAGTTCATTTATTTAAACCAGCGTTATTAGCATATTACAATAACTTTTACTCAAGGGAATAGCTAAATTATACACCTACTTTTTATCCAAAATGAAAAAAAGTACTGCTTTCGTGAAGCTTGTAACTTGTACTGCTGAGGAGTGCCGAGGTGCCACAATGGCCTAAACACTTTCATTACCATAATTATCTCTTCTGCACCTCAAGATTGAAAGGCAATATGTTTCAGGATAACTGGATCTTGCAGATAAGAATGTCAGAACTATTCAGAGTGGAAAAGGACGCGGCTCGCTGACCAAGGGGAAAGTGGAGAGCACTTTTCCAGGTGCCTACATCTGATTAGTGCGTACTGTGTCCGTTTAGCGCAATGAGCAGCCGCAAGCAACATTCAGGTAAATAGAGAACAGGTAATATTATAGATCATCCAGGTTTTCAAACCCTTTAGCAATAAAGTAACTTAATATACGAATATTTTAAAGGAACAATCCTTTGTACAACAAAATATTTTAAGGACCAAATACGAATATTACTTTTTTCGAATAATTACGATGAAAAATTGTTATAAACATTTTACTCTTTAAATAAACATTTCCAAATCTCATAGATGAAGAAAAAAGGGAAATATAATTTCCGAGAAATGAATTTTAATTGTCTTAATTTGAAAGCATCTTCATGATCATAGTATCACCTAAATCGAAATATCTAACACATAATTCTTAAAACTTCCTCTTTTACAGCGCTTGTTTCTCAGTAAAAATATGAGATTTCAGGTTCAATGATGCCGAAAATCCGAAAATAAATAAAAAAAGAAAATAATACAAATATTGTACTTATATTTCAATTCCTCGTTTGAGACTGGTTATATTTATCAATAATAATAAAATTTATCAATATACCCCAAACACTCCTTATTAAATAATTTTAAATATCCAACATTTCGTCCAACCTGGACATTATCAAGAACAATCTTAATTTTAATAGCAATATCCAACACACATTTCTTGCAACTTCCTCTTTTAAATCGCTTGTTGTTCTCCCAATCAAAATGTGAGCTTTTACGTTTAATGGTACCCAGTTTCTGTGATAAAATATAAGAAGAATTAATATTAAGAATTAAATATGAAGAAGATGGTTGCGGTCAAAAAGAACAAAAATAGTTTAAAACTATAACCCACGTTTCGCCCCTCTTTGTAGGGCTTCATCAGGGCTGTTCAAGATGATAGCTTTACAGACTTTAAAAAGTTCATAAAATAATATTTCAACTAACAAATTGAGGAACTGCTAATATTATATGTGTTATTTGTATAGTTAAAATGAAACTGCAGTAAAAAAGTTCAATTACGAACGAGCCATCAAAAACTAATTGAACATATATTCATGATGTGTTAAATGTAAAATGCATAAGAGCTCCTAGCGGATTTTTTTAGCAACTTGTTCTATAACCTTTCCTTCCAAAACTTCATGTTATTGTTTACTTCTAAGTTTTGATTATAGTGATTTATTACAACATGCCTAAAGTGGAAGTTGTGTGAAAGTTTGGCTACTGAGTGTCTTGTTTATCTTATAACTTGTGGGGAAGAGAACCAAGACGAGCTAATTTACAACTGTCATTGCATTATTATTATTGTCATCCATTGATTTATTAGTTATAAAAACATCCAAAACAACACTAACACAAAAGGAAACACAAACTACGAGCAAGTAACCTAACACCACAAACAAAATGATGACGAGCTCAGTTAGTCTGTTGCATGTCGTCATTCTCCAGTTAACAGACCTAGTAACAGACTCTCAAATATGTTATATGTTATATCGTTTTAACATGGAAAAAGAAGGAAATATCTCTCCATTTAACACGATTTAATATGTTAAATATGTAAACGAAGTTTAAGCGTTTGTCAAGTAGGTGTCCTAGTAATCGAAATCTACAAGCAGTTTCTTGTTCAGTCTTGTATGTGGATTCCAAGTAGGTCTCCCATTGAAATTCCATTTTTTATATTTTTTATTAACTCACTAAAAGCACCTTTCACCTAGTAGGGATTTTACCGGAACATTACGATATGGGAGCCCTTCAGATTAGAGAATTTATTTTCTGGACAACTTACTAGTCAAAATCATTATTTTATTTCATATTCAAAAACTGCCAAATTTTAATAAAACAAATAAAATAAAAACTTAGGTTTTTTTATTAGAAAGATCAGGAATTACTTCTTCATAGTCTATTCCTTTAAGCACATCACTTAATTATGAGACTTAGTTAAACAGAAAATATTATTTTATTAATGAAGAAAAATGTGCTCAAAAGTCAATTAATATAATTGATTATAAGGTTGCTTCTTTGTGCATGGCTTTTTATTTCTACCCCCATGTAATACTCTTATCACGTTACATTAACTTTCGTCTCCCTCAATATTTCCTAGTTGTCGGCGCCCGTGGCTACATGTTCGATTCTTGTCCGGGTTATTTTTCTAAATAAAGATTTTTCTTGGGTCGTAAATAAATAAAAACATAACTGAATTCTATTTGAATTTCGACTTAAAAAGTATTCTCAAGATTAAGTAGCAAGATGGACTTAAAGTGGACTTAATTGCTGTATTTGGGGAACTTGTTTACACCAAAAGAATAAATATAGGTTTTTTCTTTTGATATATATAAAAAAAAGTCAGGTGTACTCTTTAGGAAAAACTATGTCCATAAAATATAATTTATAATGCAAATATGTATGTAATTAATTATGAAAACATACTATGTACTCTATAATTTATTTTAAATTAATAATAAGAAATTAATTATATTAAAGTTTTTTCAATAAGGTTTAACGTAGGGAATCACTACCCTCTAACGTATTGGTGCTTCGCGAAATAATTTAGGACAGGGTCATTCCACGTCAACTCAACACAGTTTTTAGCCTTAACATCTCAGATTATCTAGAATTTTTATATA
>NW_027112128.1:1556714-1566740 GCF_000696795.3 Halyomorpha halys | reverse complement strand
TTTGGATGGTTGAGAAGTTTATTATGGAAGGAACGGTATCTGGTTCTGGACAAATCGGCAACATATGGAACATTGAGGTCCTGATGGATGACTTGATTTGTGACAGAGTAAGGAGCATTAAGGATTTTACGAAGGATTTTGGACTGTAAGGATTGGATTCTGGAGGAATTTGATAGATCAAATTATAATGTAGGAATTTCTCTACTTCCACGAATAGTCTTCCGCTATTTTCCTACTAATAACAAACAAAAGGATTCTACCTCCAAAAAACATTTGGATATCACAATAAGACAGCGCGATTCTTCACTTTCTTGAACACTATAAGTTTGATACATTTTGATAATGGGCATACACATTCCTCTTGTGCCATTTCTACACCTTAAAATTATATTAATTTTATCTTTCTTATTAATTTACTAGTTCAAAACGTTTTCTATGAGGTGATTTTTTGAAAGTATTTTTGTTTTTAAATCGTATGTTAGGTCATTGAACAATTTCACTCCAATGTAATTGTAATTTTCATTCATTTGGTAGATCGCTGATTGACCATGTGTTGCAATAAATGGAATATGGTCCGGGTGCGGTCAAATGAAACTCAAATAGTAATGACTATTAGCCAACGTTTTGACAGAAGCCAAGTCATTAAGTCAGAGTGAGGTATAAACGTAAATTCACTCTGACTTTGACGAAGCCCAGAAACGTGGGGTGAAACGTTGGCTCAATAAAATAATATAAAAATAGTCATTACTATTTGAGTTTCATATGACCGCACCCGGACCATATCCCATTTAATTAATTTTCATTAAAGCATTTTTATTTATTTTTTTTTTTTTAAATATTTTGGAGATTGAATTCATCACATATCTATCTATCACAATCTTATTATTGTTGATCAATTGATTGATACGATTATAATAGATGGAGCAAATTGAAATAAAATTATAAGTGAAATAGAAGATAAAAATAGGTTTATTGACTAAGGTATACGTTTCGAAAAGGCAGAATAGGCTGCAATATTTTAATGACATTGTCGTATCTGTGATATTATAAATAAGATATCCTGTAGAATGGCCGAAACGTTGGGTTTACTAGAGAATGAACATGTTAAGACTACATGGATATCTTATTATAACTGCTAAACTAACTAGTCTCGAACAAGGACCTTAATTATATAAATAGGTTCCAAATTCAAATTTTTTAGTTGAAAAAGCTGTTTAGAGGATTCTTTTTTGCACTTTAAAACTTTATTCACTAAATAAACTAAAATTATTTATTTATGCCGACGTTTCGGCCTGAATTTAAGACCTTCTTCGGGACTTCACCGAAGTTTCCGTTAAAAAAAAAATGAAAAAATTGACGTTCTCCTTACATTTATCTAAGATCAACTATTGACAATTTAGTATTAATTTTAATTTTAATTAAAAGGAAAACTTTATGAATGAAATAACAACCTGTATATAATAAAAACGAAATTCAATATCGAATGAAGAATTCCTTATGAATGTTAAAATAGAGATTAGAAAAGTAACCTGTTAGGCTGTAGGCCGGACAGCAGATGGAGCTGGAGTGTACCACAGCGCGGTACAAACGTGAGAAAGGAATGTTGGCGAACCTGATGCCGTCACCGGCACTCTTACTCCAAGCTGAGCTGGGGCTCGACTGAGCTTGTTCCGGTGGTGGTGGGGTCCAACCTTCAATCCACTCCTCGGCTTGCCATTATATCATCAAACTCAACTCCAGGTCAACTTCGAGTACCAGCCATTTTGTTGGGAAGTGAATTAACGGCTAACTCGTACTGTAAACTTTTTATCTGACTAACAGCTAATTCTGATTTGAGTGGTACCTCTCGCACTTGAGAAATGTTAGGTTGTGTCTTCAGTGGCAAAAGTAGCGTGACCGAGAGATGACGATGGTCCCTGTCACTTAGTGCTTTGGAGGAAGGATTATAGTGAAAAGGGTAAGATGTCAGTTCAAATAAAACCAAAATAAGATATAACCTATAACAGTTATTTCACCCAATTTTTTTTTTTTTTTTTTTTTGTAAATGAAAACTATATATAGTTTACCAGTCAAAATTGACGAATATGTCAACCATACTTTGGGACAGAGTTGGGCAAAAAGTATTCGATTGACGAGAGACGAATACATGTTTATTCGAATAGCAATTATTTTTTAGATTTTTTTTTTTTAATTCCCTTATTTTTTACCATTTTCGATTTGTATTGTATGTCTCATTACACATTTTCAGACGAGTAAAAAACGAAAATGCTATCGATTTTAAAATCGTGTATCGATTGATATTATCTTTTTTTATATCTAAATCATATCTGTTTTCATGCCGTTTTTCAATTTCAGGCGCTTTTTAAATATTGCTCTATTAAATTATCTTAGAGTATCCCCTTCCCGTTTTAAGATATATCAAAAGTGATATAGGACCGTCGCTCCCCGGGGGTCTTAGCAGGGTGGGTTCAATAATCAATCAAATCAATTAATTTTTTTTACTCCTAGGGGGGGGGGGCAGCTGTCCTTCCCCTTCCCTCTGGGTACTCCCATGCAAAATACAACTTTTCTTTTTCCAAATCATGAAAAAATCAACATTTTGTAAATTTACTTCGGTGCATATATTGGAAAATACTGCTCCTACAACCATTGTACAGATGTCTGTTACCTCTCAGGAGCAGGAGTAACTCTAACCATAATTGGAGAATAAAAAGTTTCGGCTATTTCAAATTTTTTAAAAAAATTTTCACTCAGATCTTCAAATCCTTAAAACTTAAATCAAGACAAAAAAGCCTAATACAATATCACTTAAATTAGTGCAAATTTGTCAATATATGAGCCCTAAGAGAGCTGTTTACGTTCGATAGTTCCCGATTTACAGTTTTTCAAAACACAACATTTGTTTCCAAATAACGAAAAAAATCAATGTTTTATGAATTTATTTTGACAATCATCACGGAAATTAGTAATCCCACGAACGACGTACAGATGTATATTAGCTCTCAAATTAGTAATAGAATCTGTTACCATGCTATTTTCTAAAATCAATTTACAAAATGGATAAAACTTTAGGCTTGTAAAAAACCATATCTCAAAAAATATTAGACGTACAGATTGGCAAACAATGCAGTACAATTTGTATTCAGGTTAATGCTAGTTTAATGTATTATAAAATAGTTTATGACGTTCATCTTTGTAGTTTTCATTATATTTGCCAAAATAAATTCACAACTTGTTGATCTCTAGTTATCCGGAAAAACTATTGGTTTATGTAAAGTTATACGAACTATTAGACGTTCAGTTGCCTGCACTCAATTAAAATTAGTTTAATGTACTCAGTTTATGAAGTTGTTCTTTGTATAAGTAGTAATTGTTATGATCTTTGCATGTAAATATGTATTTTCCAGATGAAATTTCTCCGAACAACTAAAAATCAACAATTTGTGAATGTATTATTGCAGATATCATTAAAAAAAACTTATCTCACGAAGATAAATGTAATAAACTATTTTATAGTACAATAAATCAGCTTTAATTTGAGTGGTTACAGACATCTGTACGTCTAATGGCTTCTGAAATATAGTTTTTCATATATAAAACGTTTTGTCAGAACAAGTTTTGGAGTAAAGGGCATCCTGAAAGCTATACACACAACTGCTAGTTGGACAAGTAATCAAACCTTGCGTTCAGTTTGTTGTTGATGTTCGATTGTTTTGTGATTACAGTTTATATTTCTCACTTTTTTGTCATAAACATTCTTATTTTTACCGTTTTAAGTAAGGAAATTCGTGTGAGTGAACAGACCCAACAGTTATTGTCTGTTCTTTGTAGATGTAATTTATAAGAGAAAAAGAGATGCAAGTGATTTCAGAAATTATAGAAGAATCAGTTTACTTAATTCTGATTATAAGACTTACTCAATTGCTCTGTATAATCGCATCCATCGTGGAGAGACAGCTCGGATATTACCATGGTGGTTTCAGAGCAAATCGATCTACAATTGATCAAATGTGTGCCCTTGGACAGGTCATGGAAAAGCTGAGTGAGTTAGAGTTAAGCTAAAGGAAGATTTTGCGACTTTGGCCTTAGGCAGAGTGACCCATTAGCCCCACTCCTTATTAATATTGTCCAAGAGACTACCGTGAGTAGGTCAGGACACTATGTTACTGGACGTCAGCTGCGTGCATATGCAGACAATGTAGTGATTACAGGATGATCACTTCAAGCAGTGAAGGGTTCATTCTGTAGGTTGAAAAATAAGGCGCGCAAGATGGGGTTCTGTGTCAACGAAGACAAAACTAAAGTTTTTGTATAAAGGAAGAGAAAACCCCTACATCCACTACAGCACTATATCGTAGGATATCTCAGCTTCGTACATTATCCAGCTTTGTCTACAAAATTAATTATATCTACAATGAAGATGATGAAATAGTAGCTGGAATAAAGGCTGCTAATAATTTTCTATTGCGAGCCTTCTGAAAAGTAGACAAGTTTAGAATATACAAGACAGTGGTTCAACCTGTTGCTACATATGCGTGCTAGAATTGGAGGTTTACGATCGCATCTGTAGAACTCTTAGATTGTTTTGAAAGGACAACCTTAGGACGGATAGTAGGGCCTCAAAGGGAGGAAGTAGCTCTCCACACAAGAACAATCAAGGAGGTCTACCTTATGTATGGCGATCTAGCTATATCCCATTTCATACTAGTTCAGCGTATGAAATCGTTGAGACATTTCCTGAGAATGGATGGAGCGAAGGTGGAATAGGAAGCCGGATGGAATTAGGGCTAATGGATAACGTAGAAATATTGATTCAGGGAGCAGCCAACAGGGATGACTTGGCAAAGGTGATTAAGCAGGCCAAGGACATGCGTCTGTTAATGAATGAATGAATAGATGTAATAAATAATTAATTTGAACAATTAAATCCAGGGTTTTTTTTTTATCGATGCATACAAAAGTTTTCACTTTTTCAATTTTAACGAAATTAAAAATTTTAGTTTTGACAAAATATATTTAAGGTTATAAATTGGAAAACAACATACGTTAAAAAAAATAAAATTTTGGAGGTAGGAATGAGAGAAGATGCGCCGAAGGGTCTACGTTCTACAGTCAAGAGGCCTAGAAAAAGATCCTCTGATGTTCGGCAGTATTCTAACAAAAAAGAAACAGAGGATTCTTCTCCAGGATGCTCACCAAATAGAAGAGAATCTAAGGATATATGTCAATAACTATGATAAAAATTTGAACGCTGAGCTTCAAACGTAAGCTGATTGCAAAGTGCAATTTGATATTGTAATGTATTCAAATTGCAAGGTTAATTAATATTGTTTTAACTCGCATATCCACAACAAGAAACATGTGTTTTTAATGTTTATTGAAATACAGATTTACTTAAACATATTGTAAATTAAAAAGAACAATCTTAACTAACAAACGCCCTATTCTATCTTATTCTAATTATATCTACCCTATCCCTAATATCTCTATGTACTTATTACTAACTTATAATCTAACATACAATTGTTATCTATGTCCAAAGGTGAAAATAATGCGTACGTACTTGCACTCAGCTGGTCGTGGCAGAGAGAGAGAAAGATCACTCTCAGTACATAGTTTTTAAACTTAACTTAGAATCCAAAAAAATACACTAGACTTTACATCAATGTTCATTCATTAAAAAACAACCGACGACAGAACATATGATTTTTCTCTCCCTCCCTGCCCGATACCTCCCGCGCATGAGCTGCCATCACCAATTCTTCTGTTTCGTCTATTACAACATCATTGAAAATTTATCTGATAGGAATGACAAGCATAAAATATCATTCGAGCGGGTAGTCACAAGCGTCTCCTCATGTTTACAACACTATCCTCAACATTTTGGTTGAAAAGTTGGTTTTAAGAGTAATAGAGGGCCCGAAGGCGGCAAGTTTTTGATGCACAAGGCTCACACAGGATCCTCAAGGGGGTTGAAAATGGTCAGAGAAGAAGTAGAAAAAACCAATAACTCTGCTAAGAAAAAGCTGTACCAGAATAAGGTCTCCTTGTCGAAGGTACAGGCCAACAATGTGGCGAAGGAAACTCTGAAAAAGAAGAAGATGGTGAATATTCTTAAATAGGTGCCTTCTAAGCCCGTGAATGCTTCCAAGTCGACATATGTGACCATAACTAAGGAAGATAGTGGCGTGACAGATATCAATGGTCTTCCTTCCCCAGTAGAGCTTGGTGTCGAAAGCCGTACATGCGTCCAAAGCGGATTCAGTTTTGGTTAGTGTGGACACGCAAGACAAAAAAAGTTTTGAGATGCCAACAGCTGAAAGATGCTGAAATAGAGGCGAAGTGAGGAGGAAGGATGAAAGGAGTTCTGTTTCTCGAGGACAGAACACCTTAATGAAGGTACTATGAAAAGGTCAAAAAATAAATTAGCCCCCATCCCGCTAGAAAAAAAAGGGTTATATACGGCCACTATTCTCCTCAAAGTATAGAAACATGTTAACTAAAATGGGATGGACCTTTGGAGTAATTGGAGTACCTTCCGATGAATGGTGGGGGAATAGTCGCTGATGAATAGTGGAAAGAAGTGGAGACGAACGAACAAACTCTGTAGTCAAGAGTATCTTCTGCGACGCTACCGAAAATTCCCTCCAGCGTCGGAAGGCAAGAGCTCGAACAGTCCCACGCTGAACACCAACCTTAACTGCATTGAAGAGAGACCTATACAAGGCTTGGCGTTCATAACAGAAGTGTAGAAGCGACGAAAGACGCACTGTACTTCGTAATGAGTACAAATCTAAAGCCCGGGTATACTGAAACGAAATTTGCTTATAGAAGCGGAAGTCCTGGAATGACTTCAACGTCGAAGAGTATTATACTTATATGTATATCCAATAGTAGTATTCCGTACATGGTTAAAATGGGTAAGTTGACTCCTCTACAGACCTTTGCCAATATGAAATATCAACATATTCAGGCAACCAATTTGGAAGAGATGGTCATCATACATTGAAATAATATACCCCAGAGATGAATCTAATCTGGAAAACGAACATAACAATTTTGTGAGACGTGGCACGGTTTAGCAGCCTGGATCAGACATTTCCCCACCATGGATAGGATCTGAAAATTGCTGTGGATAGGCAAAAGCCTAATCGAGCTCCCTTATCTTAAGGAACAGTATTCCGTACGTTAAGGACCTACTAAGCAAAATATTCAATTAATTTGTGCATTCGGGATACTTTCCGAAAAGATGGGAGATTGCCAATTTGACTCCTCTACAGGGGAGGGACCAGGGATAAGTCTCTACCTTATTCATAGAGACCTATATGTCTCCTCCCTGTGGTGAGCAAGGTCCTAGAGAACCTCATGAAAACCTTGCGGCCTGCTTTTCATCGAGTAAGCCATCCACGGCAATATATTACGACTAGAGGCAGAGGAACCGCAGATACCTTTCTGAGAGCATGCCGATATTTCAAGGATAGAACGGAGCGATGTGTTATGTTATATAAACTCTCTATATAAAGGAACAATATTAAAAAGAATCAAAAGAATGGAACTTAGTGTGTCTTTAATGAATTTAACTCAAATATTATCAGGTCTATAAACATTAGTACAGGATTTGTGAATGGAGTTAGGGTCATCAGGAGTGATGTAGGAAAAAGAGAAATGGTTTAGATTACAGAAGGGATGACAAGCCAGGGAAGGTGTCTGGATTGTGGATTGGGTAGAGCAGAAGAAAATTATTTGGAATACAACAAGATATTAAATCAACTACTGCATATTAATACTAATAATTCCAATGATTACTGTGAAATTTATCATTTATTTATATTTTTATGTGGTTAGATACAATAAATAGACATTGCAATATCCAGCTCTAAGTCCACCAGCAACATGAGTGACTTCAAACATTAATTCAAAGACATCGCTGTACGGTACACTACGTCCCGTTACCGATACTGACCTTCTCTAAAATTTTTCACCAGTTATTGTGATCAGTTACCGCAACCCTCCAGTTTCAGATCCCGCTGACACTGAGCCCTCCTATCTAATGTTTATACGATCAACTCACTTCTTGCCATCTAGTTTTTCTTAGGAGTCTTAAATGAGATTCATATTTCAAAAATTGAAAGAATAACTCTTTAAACTTACGCGCTATAATTTATTAACAAATATACTGATGAAACTATGGTCTATATTATTATATATAAATCAATGAAACAACAGGTAACTGTTAAAATGAGTCATAAACTATACATTTTAAAGTTATTTATTTTAGTATGTAAATTTTTATCTTAATTCATAAAAAAAAAAAAAATAATCAACTATACTTTTACCAACTTCAACAGGAGAGAAAGGTGGAGGGGGAAGAGGCAATAGACCTCAACCAGGAGAATTAAGTGGATTTTATCAACCTGAGCAACAGAGGCAACAACAACCACAACAGCAGCAAAGGCAACCCCAGCCACAACAGCAGCAGCAGCAGCAGCAGCAACAACCACCACAGCAGCAGAAACTGTCTCAGCTGCAGCAAAGGCAGCCACAGCACCATCAACAACAACCACATCAACAGCAAAGGCAGCCACAGCAGCTACAACAACCTCAGCAGCAGCAGCAAAGGCAACCCCAGCCACAACAGCAGCAGCAACAGCAACAACCACCACAGCAGCAGAAACTACCTCAGCTGCAGCAAAGGCAGCCACAGCACCACCAACAACAACCACATCAACAGCAAAGGCAGCCACAGCAGCAACAACAACCTCAGCAGCAGCAGCAAAGGCAACCCCAGCCACAACAGCAGCAGCAACAGCAACAACCACCACAGCAGCAGAAACTACCTCAGCTGCAGCAAAGGCAGCCACAGGAGCAGCAACAACAACCACATCAACAAACAAAGGCAGCCACAGCAGCAGCAAAGACAACCCCAGTCGCAACAGCAGCAGCAAAGGCAATCACAGCCACCTCAGCAGCAGAGAACACAAGATGCTCCTCAAGATTTCCCTCTATCTGGCCCAGGTTACTACTTCTATCGTAGCTTACAAACTATTTGTTTATTTTTGTTATAGAAAATGGGGTAATTTGAATTGATTTGATTAACAAGAATAATGTTCCATTTTCGCTAAAAAAAAAAACAAAAAAAAAACAAGAATTATAATTTTAATGGTCACAATTTTCTCATGGTATATGTTTTATTTGAAATAGACCTGTTTATAGTTGAAAATCACAATGCACACTGGTCAAAATTTCATCCAATTATAACGTAGAAGATCCTTGGAAACTTTAACTACCGTTAGTGCTATTTATCTATCTGCCGTCTATCTTTTGTTAGAGGTCCAGGACAAGATAACATCCCTTAGTCCTCTTAAATCAATTGACTAAGTTAAAAAGCTAAGCCAGTTCGATTCAATATAAATTGTTAGGCAGGTGCGCCTCAGAAAATTCCTGAACTTAGCACAGCCTCGGATACAATAATTTTGTCCTTGTGGTATAAGTATTTAATAAATTCAGCGAATATAAACAAGCAGTCAACGTTAATCGACGAGCTTTTCATTTTAAGCTCGGAATCATTGTTTAAGTAGTGAATATTCTCTTTTTCGAATATTAACTAAATTCTATACCTTTGCTGTATATGTATATGTGTAAGGCACACCCGTATACCAGATGAATTTCATTCATATAATCAAAAATGTCTACTAATTAAATAAACTAAATGTTGAAAAATAATTTATTTTCCGATAAAAGATATAATATATGTATATACAGTTGACCATAAAACTTAAATATTAGAAGATGGTCAGGGTTGCGGTCAAAAAAGGAAAAAATAGTTATAAATTATTTGTTCCTTTTTTGACCGCTTATCTTCTTATATATAAAAGATATAATAATTTCTTTTCCAATATAAGATATAATTAAGCCCTGCAAAGTGGGGCGAAACGTCGGACATTAAAATAATTTTAAACTATTTGTTCTTTTTTTGACCGCAACCCTGACAATCTACTTATATTTAAATCTTTACGGTCAACTATT
>NW_027112128.1:1552020-1556593 GCF_000696795.3 Halyomorpha halys | reverse complement strand
TAAAAGATATAATAATTTATTTTCCAATATAAGATATAATACTTTATTTTCCAATAAAAGATATAGTAATTTAAGCGCTTTTTTCTATATGTAATAGAAACATATTTTTCAAAGAAAAACATTTTTTTGAACATCCTGAGGAGGGGCGGCGAAAGCACCCGGGCTGGATACGCTAATGATACAAGGATATAGGATTATTCTTTTAGAATTAATTATCCCGAAGAAAATATAAGTCAGTTAAATTACACTTATATTAAGCTATATTTAAACTCTTAAATAGTGTGATTTTGTTTAGAATACACTACATTAACATAAACTATGCAGGAATAAACATTACAGCAACACTGCGCATCACAAGGCTTTTATAACCAACTTGGTGATTCAACTCTACGACTGACAAGTCAAGGTGTTGATCTTGATAGATAGTTCAATATTGCACTAATTTTTCTTTGAATTGAATTCATAAACAATGGGAAAAAAAGGTAATTACTATATGTTTATTATAAGAATTCATGCTTTTATTATTAAGGTTTCCATAACAATTCAATGATTACATACTTAATTGAGTATCCATTTAGTATTGTACTGTCAGTTTTTTATTGTTCCTAATCGATATGTTTTTATAGATATTGATATACTTTCCAAATTATCAGTTATGTGAAAAATGAAAAACAAAAAAATAAGCAAGTTACTTTTATTATATTATATTATCATAATTGCCAAAGTTTTGTTGCCTTTTAGTAGGGCTCGAGTAGGTTGCTGCCTTTGTATATGTACATTATTTGTTTCATTGTTCACAATACTTGGTCATATCTTGTAAGATAGGTTTTACCAAGATTCGTGAATACTTGATTAATAAGTACCTATATTTATTGTTTTATACTGCCATTATATTCATTGATGTGCATGAATAGCTACAAAAAATAAATATAATACTAAATACTTCATATTAGTTTGTTATGAAACAATATGATGAAATATTTTCAAAGGTCTACTACTACCATTTAGTTTGTTTGGGTTATTCTATAATAGTTTGTATGTTACCCCCTTGTTGCAATTATTTTTATTTAGTGTTTTGTATTACTGGATAAAACATCTTGCTTCCTTTTTATTACCTGCAATTGTTCAACAAAGATAAGTCCTTGTTAGTTTGATATTATATTTAATATAAATAAGGCAACTAAGAAAGGACATTGGGTTAGAAATGTTTTTTAAGTACTGATTCTTGTATCGCTACTGATACTTAGTCTGGCAACTGGGTCTGCTTGTTTCTGCCACTGCCTGACACCTTTATCGATGTCACTGTCAACTACTTTTCTAAATATTCCCTCATTTTTTATCTTGACCATCATATTTCTTGTTGTCCTGGTTTGAGAAGAATTTTCTGTGGGTCTTAGTTTTTATAGTAATCACATTCTTTGACCAAGAATTGGATTATTAGCGTTAGGCAGTAAATTCTCTTACATATGTTCATAAGTGCCTCTTTATTAAATAAAATTTGTAATAATTAGTGTCAAAGCAATTGAAGAATATTTATAAAAAAGTAATTTTATATTTATTAAATTTTACTCTAATAATAATAAGTTACAACCCATAAATGGTTTGGACAAAATTATACATAAGTATCAAAATTGTTATAAAGTGTCATTTGAATAACAAAGATGTTATTAAAATTTTGCAGATTTTCAAGATTTGTCTGAAATGAAATTTAATAAAAAAGCTTTATTATTTTGGAATTTGTTCCGTTAAGAGTAATTTATGGATGAACTTTATGTAGTTCAGAGTAGTGTGGCCATATTTGCTATAAACTTAATTAAATAATAATGATATATTTATGTATAGAGTATTTATATTATAGAAAAAAAAACTTTCAAATATTTACCAATAATGTGTGCATTATAATTGACATAAAATATTATAACTGTGTTTGGAGAAGGAAAAGGAGGACTTTGGGACCTGTTGGTTCATGATGTATTAGTGAAGGGATTAACTTTCTTTAAGAGACATGTTGGGTTAGGAAAGACTTGTCAAATGAATTTATAATTATTTTTAATGCAGTTGGTAAATCAGTAACTTATTTCAAAGTTTGTTAATGGATAATTTCTCATTACACCTTGTACATTGATATCTATTTGTGAATTGCCAGAAGAAAATTTCATAAAACCCGAAGTTATAACTTTGTCTGAAAAACACTACCTAACCTCACCAAAACATTTTTTTGTTGCCTACCAGCTGTCACTGTTGAGATTTCAAGTTTAAAGGGTAATTTTGTGATGATTGAATTTATAATTCTCATTACTGTGCTGCGTTCGTTCTTTTGAAATATTAAATTTTTTTTATGTATGTAACTTCACAATTTTGTTTCCTATTAAAGCCTATCTAAAGTATGCTACTGTTTTTGAATATCCACATAACTAATTAATAAAAGTAAGCTCTTAAAATTTAAATTACCATAAAGTTCCAATCAAAATTAATAGTTTATTTTAATTAATAGAGTTAACTAATAGTTTATTTATTTTTTTAAAATCCATAATAGAATTATGATAATTTTCCTTTTGATAAAGGTGATACAACAAGAGTTATAGATTGAAAATAATTAAAAAAAAGTCAGGAATTTTCTTTAGCTTACTTTGCTAAACACCCTGGAGTGGGATGTGGATAGCAGAGTCAATTGAATTGCTTGAGGGTTACTATGGTTTAACAAGAAATTTGGAAGAGTTCTGGTTTCTAGAAAAGGATTTTGTCAATAGTTACTTGCAAGGTTTTTAAATGATATAAGGAGTTATTATTCAGTATAATATTAGGAGGTCCTGTGATAGGTTTAAGGATAAAGGGGGATCTAATAATGATGGCTTTTGTCTTCTTGTTTAGTGTTTAGCATAAGCTTATTGCTGTTCAAGCTATTGATGCCTTCTTGTAATTTCTGGATGGCATAAGAGGAATAGGCATGATCTAAAGAGTGGGAAATTGGGGCATAGTCTGCGTATTAATGATAATGGAAATGTTGGATTTTAAAGGTCGGTGAAAAACATGGGGTAAAAAAATGGTAGGGGATTAAGGAGGGGAGGGACCTTGGGGTACGCGGTCCAGAGGACAAAGGTAGGGTGCCGAAAGAGGGATTATTAGGGACAATGATATACTGGGAATGACCAGTGAGAAAGGATTTGAACCATTGAAGGGTGCTAGATAATAGGAAAAGACTGTTAATTTTGGTAAGAAGGATATATATTTGACAGAATTAAAGGTTTTGGCGTTTTGAAGGGTGAAGTTGTAGATATGATAGCGAATTGGAAGAATGGAACATAATGTGACTTTAATTAATTTAACTAGAATATTATCAGGTCTTTATCCATTGGTGCAGGATTTGTGAATGGAGTTAGGTTTATTAATGGAGTAATACAGGAAAAAGAGAAGTGGTTAAGATTAAAGAAGGAATGACAGAGGTCAGGACTGTGGAGTGGGAAAAACAGGAAACAATTTTTTGAAATAAAACAACACATTTAATCAACTACTGCACACTACTGTTAATAATTTCAATGAGCACGTGAAATTTATTACTTATTTGTATTTATATCTGGTTAGATACATTAAATAGATTGTAATATCCAGTCCCTGCCCACCAACAACATGAGTGACTTCAAAACTTAATTGTATGATATACATACATATGTGGCGCTAACTCCCATTACTGAGACTTCGGCTTCCTTTAGAAGTCTTCACTATTTATTGTGGCTAATTGCCGCGGCTCTCCAGTTTCGGGTCTCAAGCAGGAGTGTCCAGTGGCACTGAGTCCTCCCATGTAATGTTTAGATGACCAACTCACCTTTTTCCTTGAAGTCTTTCAACCACCATTTTCTTGGGTGTCTCAATTGAGATTAATCTTTCAAAAATTCAAAGACTATCCCTTTAAACTTAAGCGCTATAATTTATTGCCAAATATATTGATGAAACTATGATTTATATTACTGTATATAAATCAATGAAACTATTATTCATAGCATTGTATGTAAATCCATTTACTGCTGGTCATTGTTAAAATAAATCATAAATTTTAAAATGATTTAATTTAGTTTTTAAATTTTATCTTAATTTTTGATAAAAATAATCAAATATATTTTCACCAACTTATTCCAGGAAAGAAAGGTGGAGGGGGAGGAGGAAATAAACCAGGTGGTTCTAATCAACCTGAACAACAGAGGCAACAACAACCGCAGCAGCAGCAAAGGCAACCCCAGCCTCAGCAGCAGCAGCAGCAGCAAAGGCAACCCCAGCCTCAGCAGCAGCAGCAGCAGCAAAGGCAACCCCAGCCACAACAGCAGCAGCAAAGGCAACCACAGCAGTGGCAACAACAACCTCAGCAGCAGCAGCCACAGCAATGGCAACAACAGCCACAGCAGCGGCAGCAACAGCCTCAGCAGCAGCCACAGCAGTGGCAACAGCAGCAGCAGCCACATCAGTGGCAACAACAACCTCAGCAACAGCAAAGGCAACAACAGCAGCAGTGGCCACAATCACCTCAGCAGCAGCCACAACCACCTCAGCAGCAGCAAAGGCAACAACAGCAGCAGTGGCC
>NW_027112128.1:1517357-1551970 GCF_000696795.3 Halyomorpha halys | reverse complement strand
ACAATCACCTCAGCAGCAGCCACAACCACCTCAGCAGCAGCAAAGGCAACAACAGCAGCAGTGGCCACAATCACCTCAGCAGCAGCCACAACCACTTCAGCAGCAGAGAACACAAGATGCTCCTCAAGATTTCCCTCCACCTGGAGCAGGTTACTACCTATATTCTATCCTAACTTATTAGCTATTTATTTATTTTTGTTATAAAAAATATGGTAATTTTAATTCATTTGAATAATAAGAATAGTGTTCCATTTCTAGTAAAAAAGTAAGAATTATATTTTCAATGGTCACAATTTTCTCCTTGTAAAACATATAAACAATTGAGCAATAAATTAAATAATTAACTTTCAGTAATTAAATATGTAATCTATACCTAAACAAAATAGTTCTTACTATTTGAACTGAAAAAAAATTGTCAATAAAGTGGATCATACCGTTATTTGAAATAGACCACAAAGGGCACATGAAAAAAGAACCACCATTATTTAAACCACAAAGGAACAGGTGGGTCTGTCGGGCCCAGTAACTTTTTTTTTCTGTTCAATTTATAGCATTTTCAAGACAATTGAAACCTTTTCCATTTCAATGATAACTCAACCTCACTTTAATTAAATCATAAAATTTATGCAAAATGTTCAATTTGTATTAAACTAATAAGAAAACAAAATTTATCTGTTTTTTTATTTATTTTTAAATATAATTATAATTTTCATTTTTTTTTTTTTTTTTTTTTTTTTTTTAGGAGGGAGTATGAATTTTATCAATTTAGTAATTATTCTTTAGGTTTTTGAAGTTGCTTGATATCGACGTTTTTTTTCTTAACTTGTACATTACTAAACAATTATTAGCTTAGTAGAATCCTGTATGGAACAATCATTTTTTAGATTTTCTAATACATTATTACTGAATATACCATCAGACTATTGATTACGCATGGGCATTTCAATTCCATGTTACATTTTAAGCCTTCTTCAAGTACAGGGATTACTTATTTACTACTTTAATACAGGATCCTGATTATGTTTCTTTGAACTGGATTTTTCATTGTAAATTCATCTCAATTCATTAATACTATTGGCTTTTTCTTTTTCGTGGACATAGTTTATTAGTTTTCAGTAGTCAGGATTTTAGTTAGTTTATTAGTTTTTTAGTAGTCAGGACTGTAGTTTTTGAATCAGATTTTTGAGAATGCAGGTATGTTTTGATTTCTTGCTACTTTTAGTGTTTTCTTCAATATAGGAATCACTTAATAGTTTTTGGGATTATGCTTTTAGAATTGAATTTTCAATTGCGGATGCGTATATTGATTTCTTGAAGATTTTCTAAGATTTCTTGAAGAGAATCTACTACCATCCAATTCCACGATTATCAATCAATTAAAAAAAAATTTTTATTATTCAATTATCAGTTATCAATTTTTATATCATTTATGATTTAATTCAATATTTTGTATAATTCTAAATTTGTTTGTATACTATTCCTTTTCAATTGTATGCTTCTCTAAATGTTGTTGTTATCTTTTTTTGTTCTATAGCCCTGATGAAGACCTGAAATTCAGGTCGAACCGTCGGCATAAAATAAATAAATATGGTTTTGTTTATTTATGTTGTTCTTTGCTGACCGCACCCTCCGACAAACTTCTCCAATTAAAAAGTAAATTAGTTCAGCAAACCAAAAGACAAGTAAATTGCTATATCCTGTGAAGGATCACCTGTCATGCTATTGACGAACCAATTTAATAACTAGGTACAGCAACTTAGACATTCAATCAACCAATGTCCTAGAAAGGGCTATTGCTTTTTAGGAAAACTTGATGAAATTCATCATGACTTTTACACCATGAGAAACTGTGTATAACAGGTTGTTAAATATTTGTTTCAGGGGACTTCAGATCAAAACAGAACAGGAAAAAGGGTGGAAGGCAAGGGCAAGCTTTACCGCAACAGGTCAGTTTTTTCTTTTTGTACTTCCTAATATTTAAATTAATTAACGTTATTAAATATAGTTTGTATATTATGATGGTAAGAAAAATCATTTAGTTATGTTTTACCATGAATTGAGGTCTTGAGAACTACAATGAAACCATCACACCAGCCATTATTTTGAGAAAAACCAATTAGATAAAAGATTTTTTTAAAAAAATTTGAAACTGCTTTAAACCAGTTTTGTATGTTAAATGTTACATTTCTGCTATTTTAGGGTTATTAAGTGAAAGAGATGTTAAAATTTATTAGTTTTTTTTTTTTTTATCAAATACTCAATTTTCACATCTGGTCCACTCAAGTGATAAATTCCTTGATTTAAGTTTGTATTAAAGCCGCTATTTGAGTGATTGGTTTTTCATTATTTATTGCCTTTCTAAGCCATTTGTTAGTGGTGTGATTGGTCTGCTGGGCTGTCATTGAATCTTAAATCAGTTTTTCTTTTAAAGCTTTAATGTCTAGCGTTACTGTGTAGATGAATGATCATAATTTTTTTTATTAATTTAAGCATTGACATTTCAATTACATTGAGTCGAGTGAAAACAGACTAATATTCTATCGGAAGGCTATATATCAAATAAATTTACTAGAATCTGTTCTAGAAGATTTAGTAGCGTCTGTTCAAAGACTGTCTTTGACCATATGTATTTAAAATAAGGCAGTGCATACATGCTTGTGGACACAATACTTCATATATTCAAGTATAAGTTCATTACAGGCATCAATTTAAGGGAAGAGAACTATATTGAATTATGTTGAATACATATTATCCAAAGTGTTCTGATACTAATTAGAAAGCCTTAGATAATATGCATTTAGAAAGGTTAGGTTAGCTTGGTGGTGAGTGATATGATAGCAACTTCAAACAGCATGATATTGACAATTTTTATGGCTATATGCTGTATCTGCTCGACCATTGGATTGTTCAGAGCTTATATTGTGCGAGTCAGTTCCCTAATTATTTTTCTATTCTTATTTCAGTGCATTTTATTTGGTTTTTGTTTCTAATAAACAATTGGTGTAAATCACAAATTAGATTTGGTATTATATAAGGTGCTGGACTCTTAGGAGTTCAAATCCAGCTTAATTAGGACCAATCAACATATAACCAAAAAATAAAAATGATGATAAATAAAAAAGAAACGGCTTTTCCACATCATCCAATGATGAAGGATACCAAGAATCATTAAATGAATCAACACAAAGCTCACAATTATGCACATTACCACCAATAATTGTATACTACTCATTCGATAATTATGAAGAACTCTCAAAATCAATAAGTAAAAGGAAGAAGGTGAAACATATGTATTGAATTTAGTAGAAATGAATCTATTTTTATAATATACAACTTGAAAGACTAAAAACTTACAAGCTCAACTATTAGAAAGAGTACTGGAATATCAATTTTATATCTGTAAAAATAAAATTAATCCAAAAATTATTATGAAAGGAGCACCCCTAAATTTTGAATACGAGTTCATAAGAAAATTACTTAGCTTTAAAAGGAATAAAAGTTGTTAAGGTAAATAAAATTTTAAAGCAAAAAATAAATACCTATGTATGATATTACTTTAGAAGGTTAAAATTTCAACTAAACTTAAGAGAAATATATGGAGAAGTGATTCAATGTTTTAACTGTCAAATTTAAGCTACATGTTTATTAATTTTCACAAAAAACCCAAATAAAAGGAAGATGGTCCTGGTGGAATCCTAGATAAAGTCGAATAGTTGTAGCTCTATTTATTATGAGCCAACATTTCGCCCCACATTTCAGGGCTTTCAGGCTGTAGGTCAGTGCGTTACTGCAACACTTGCTATAATAGAGAGCCTAATAAATATATTAATTATGATTTAATATGATATTGGATTAAGAATACCAGAGGAGACCATACATATTCTCTTAACTTTTTATTAATATCCCTTTCAAAATAACAGTACTATAATAATACTACCAATTATCTTATGTGTTGCGGTGGCTTAGGCTTTCCTGATTCTGGTGAGCTTTTTCAGTAATTTCTTTGGCTAATCAGGTTTTGGCATCGGACCCTAGGACTCCACCCTAAACTTCGGTAGCTTTCTTTTTATCTCCCAAAAAATATTGAAAGTAAGTGCTCCCTTGACACTTAATGTTTCTGCTAATGGCCCCTAAACGGAAGCCTCCCCCTTAGCGGCTACCTGCTATTTATGAACCGGCAAATACCAATAATGAATACCCACAATACGTATTCAATTAAATTTCAACTTTTCCTCAACCTGGTATTGTCAATATATAGCATTGTAAATAAATAACCGATTTAACACATTTATGAGATTCTGCAATTTAATTATGAAATAAGATTGATAATTCAATTCCAGTAACACCTATAATCTCCTCCATCCCCCCCCCTCCCACTATTTCACCTTTTGTTAAAATGCTAATATGAATCCAATTCCTATCATCTAAAAATTACCTTATCTTAAGTTTTTTTTTTTTTATTGTAAATAATTTTAAACCTACTTTTTTTAACTGATTTAATTTAAATAGTGTAATTAAATGCAATTTTATTATTATTCTATTATAATACTTTTTCCTCAATTTATTATCTGATGGGGGATTTAGCAAGCATGGTTCATTAACAATTACATTTGGGGAATTTGAATTATAATTTATCAGGCAAAAGGAACTAACTAGGAACAGGTCATTGTGCTGCAAATATCCATTGATTGGAACCCTTCAAGTTGAGGGGTAGGACTACTACAGCACTCAACAGAATATCCCCACACCAACAAAAGTTACATCCAGAATTCACTCTTTGTACCCCTTTCTTATTTTCTTGATTCCTCTTGAGGAAATATAATTATGTAAACACAAAATATGAAGATGAAAGGAGATAATTTAATCAATTTATATGTAAATTTGTGCTGTAAAGATTTTAACAATATCTTTATATTATTATCACATTCCACATTTATCAGCTTAAATTTTACAACACTAAAATTCTCAAGAAAATGGAATTTAAAAAAATCATTGTTAAATAATATTTATCTCAGTCCATTTCATATACTAAGTTGAAAATTTATTTTTTAAAGGAATCTGGAGCTGGACCAGGTGCTGCACCACCACAACAAGCTCTACAACAGCCTGCATCTCCGCAACAATATTCACAAGAGCCAAGTATAACAATTTCTTCTTTATAATATTAACATTAATTTCTACTTTATTTATTATTTTATCTTTGATAATAACTGACCTTTTTTTTTTCATTAATATTTACCTTTTTATTGTTAAATGTTGCCTCAATTTTTTTATTGATGCCACCTGTTGAGTATGACTGAACTCTGGGGTAAGAAACTACGGTTTGTTGAGCCATACATGGCTCAAATTGGACGAATCTTTTCTAAAGCAATTTCAAGACGTTTGAAAAGTGAAAGAAACACAGGCATTAATCTTAGATCCTCTCAAATTAGTAGTGAACCAAACAGACATTCTATCTGGTTAATAAAAATCAAAATTTAAACATCTTACTTCTGTGACAGATAATCTAGTAAGAGGAAAATCCACTTTGCTTTGAAATAAGATGCAGATTGCTGTTAAATTTAATTAAAACAAATGAAACTATTATTAATGCTTGAAAGATCTAATAGGATTCAAAGGAGTTAAAAAAAAATTGCATTTAGTATTTCCGGTAGTATCTTGGACTCATCTTTTAAATATGAGCAAATATTTTCCAATGTAAACATTATTTAAAATTGATTGAAAATCAAAACTACCATGCATTTCGTAAAACTTTCCAAGCAAATGTAATCATATTGTTCTCCGTAATAAAAGGTTCGGAGCAGGAATATGATAAGATACATGATGTAAATGGTTGCTAGCCATTCAGTAGAAATGCTTAATAATTACAGATGAATTATATATCAGAACCAGCCAAGTCCATTTTAATTTTTTTTTTAATATAATTATCAGTTTTGGTACTAAATTTACTCAAAGTAAAAGATTTTAAAAAAAAAAAACAGTTTAATAACTGGTAATATAACATTTTGGAATAAATGCTTTTATCACATGATAATCTATTCTCTTAACCAATAATTTAAAAAAAAAATTGAAAATGGGTGTGGCTTATTTTGGAATATACCTCCCCCCTTGTATGTATATTTATTTATGTAAATGTATATTAAAATTAAATTAAATTAAAATCTGTACCGCTACAACCCATGGAGGGTCAGGGGTTCAATACTTTGTAAAGAAGTACTGTTACTAGACCAATGGTTGTGCAAGGAGGCAATTTGGTCAGAATCACGCTCAACTGTCAGATTTTTACCCAATTAAGGGTACCCAATTTAAGAGACTGGGTGGACCCCAGGAGGGCTCCAAGAACCCACAGAAGTTGACCAACGGCTACAGTGAACAGAGAACAATTTTCTGCCCAGCCGGATTCGAGCTCGGGTCATTGGGGTTAGTAACCACGTGCTTTCCCCCGTGGCTACCGCACTCCCATGTAAATGTATATAAAATTGGTTATTTAACAAGTTGTATTAAAAAAAATTTTTAAATATAACTTTTCAATTATAAGTTTTTCAGTTATTGCCTCAATTTTTTACAAGCTAAAGTAATGTTTTATCTTGTTGCTACACACGATAATTAATTTTTTTATTTTAAGGGATGCAACAATCTCCAGGATTTCCAGGTGGCCCAGCTAGGCAAGCAACTCCCTTTGTTAGACCACCAGTAATGGAACAACAGGGACCTTCTCGACCAGCATGGGGTCAGCAGCAGCAACCTGGTCCTAGGGGAGGACCATCTTCTCCATGGGAACAGAGAGGGTAACAATTTATGATTGCCATATTTTTTTTTTTGCTGGTTTGGTGAAAAAATTCTGTTTAGTAAATTATTTAGAGAATAACTTATTAATTTACACCTAAAAATGTTTCTGAAATGGGTGGTTATAGCAGTTATCTTCATTTAATAGTAGCTTTTCTGGTTAAACCTGTTTGTCTTATGAATTTATTCATTTAATCCTTTCCAAACTATATGATCAGATGTGTGAGTATGAATTTTTATTTTTAGTGAAACGGAGAGGGAACTTTTTAGGAAAATGAAAAGTATTTGGTAAAACAATTATGCTCCAAAAATCTCAATTTCATTGATACGTCAATTAGACCATTTTAAATTGAAAAAAAATACTCTAAATGTTGAGTCAGTGAGTCATCTGTGATTGATAAGAAGGGAAAGGTCATTAATGTAGATGGCTAATAGGGTAGGGGATAGTGACCAATCCTGAGGTACATCACAGGAGAGCAACAATGTCTTCGATAGAGGTTGACCTGGGACCGATCTGAGAGGAAAGACTTGATCCAGTGCATAGCTCTATTAGATAGGGAAAGGTTTTGGAATTTAGTTATGATCAACTATATCAAAAGCTTTAAAAAGTCTAAAAAGATAAGGATGGTTAATTCTTGGTGTCAAATGGCGATTTTGGAGATTGTGGGTTATTTTAAGGAGAGTGGATTGCATTGAATAGCTGGTTTGGAGAGGGTTAGTGAGGGAATGTTCTTTCAGGAAGTTTGTGAGTTGGTTTTAAACGAATCATTCCTGGGGTTTGGACAGGTTATTAATTTTTTTTAATTACTACTTCGTAATATGTAATTGGGACTCTTGTATGAAATCTTTCTCCGTATATAATCTTAACATTCGTCATTTTTTACCTTTCTCAAATACGTTCCTGTGCCTTTCTCCTCCAAAAAAAACAAAACAATTTTTATTTCCTCAAGACTTTTAAATTCAAATTTTTCCAAAATCTCTTAAGAGACATTTGTTTGATTAGTAATTTCCATTCGCCAAGAAGCCCCCTTAGTTTTTCACTAATATTTTTTATGAACCAGTTTAATGTGTACACAAAAAGTGAATAAGGTGTGTGCACAAAAATTATAATAGATATTAGGTAGTGACCTCATCACATAACCTCATAACCTTTCATCAACTCTGTTAAATAGACCAAAAGATGTTCTATTACAGAAAACAAAGTTACTTCACATTTGCCCAGTCCCTGGTAACAATTTAAATGATGACATGGAAATGACAGTCTCAAAAAAGTATTTTACTTGATAGGCAAAAAATTGTTCATACAATGTATAAAACTAATGAAAAGATCATGAGTTATGGAGCCACCATTCTGTTGGCTTACTGTTTTTTTCCTCACCATTCACCTAATTACTGTCTTTTCCAATCAAAATGCAAATTTGATATTTTGTATTATGGTTTTTCCCACATCAGTACATAAATTATCAAATTAAAAACTGAGGAGCAGCATATGCAACTGAATTTGACGATTGCTAAATGTATTGATAAAAAACCGCCTATTAGTGCTTATGAGCATAGTTTGAGTATGAAAAATTTTGTACTATGTACCCCACAACTTATTTCTCAAGCTTCAAATGTTCATTGGTTATTGCTTGTATTATAATTTAATTAAACACTTTTCAAGCTTATTCTGTTTTCGATGGTTAAGAAAGTGAAGAAGAATTATTTTGGTTCATATAAACAGCCTCTTTACAGCCTTAGTCAATATCGAGAGATCGCCAGTTTATAGGAAGGTCGGTTAATCCAGAGTTTATAAAGAAAAAACTCCAATACTAATTTAACATATATATTAGTTAAAATTAAAATATTGTATAAAAATTAATCTCATTTTTGGAAACACAATGTAGTCTATTTCACAAAATTTGACACTTGCATCATCATACTTCCAGAGCAGTGATATGGTTTATGTAGTAAATTAGTAAAACCCATCCAAATTAGATTAAAGAGCAGAACTTATAACAAAAATCTCTATGTAAAAAGATGATTTAAATTTTATGTGCAGTGAAAGTTCTTAAGTGGAATTTATTTTGTAAGTGGCAAACACTTGCTCTTAATAGAGATCTAGGAGCTAGATATGCTCCAGCCCGCATAGCATCCTATCCCTCCACCAGGGTCCAGGCATTTAGCTGATTTCAGTTGAGAACAAGCCATAAGAGGGTCCTTACAAATTGCTCAGGTATAAATTTACATACTGCACCAGGAGGCTGAAATTACTTCCATAGGATACCTTTATTTATTCTGTATGAGACGGATAGCTACAGAAAAACTTTTTTCTCTTAGATCTAGTTTAAATGACCTTGGGTTAGCAATGCAAAATAGAAATTGTTATTTCCATGATTTTGCCTATTCAATTTTATCATACCTTAGTAACTCTGTTTAATTTATATTTTAAATGTATCCTAAATTTAACTATTTTCATTGTATGCTTTTTTTTTTTTTTTTTTTTTTTTTTTTTTTTTTTTTTTTTTTTGTCAAAATCAAAGGTAGTTAGTTGTCTTTATTATTTCCCTCCATTATTTAATATGTCTTTGTAAATAGATTTTAAAATTATTCAAACGCTTCGTGGACTTTTTGTTTATTGTTAGTGTCTTGGTATGCGATTAAATTTAATAATTGCCTTTGAGTGTTATATTATTTTCAACAATAATAATGAATATTTATATATTTTTTCAGTAGTATAATTGTCAATAAAATGTATATTTTCTGGAAGAAATTAATGTATAAACTATACCTTACAAGTATATCTTTGTTTACTTCTGATTTGTGACTGTACAGTTTGTTGCTTTATGGTGTATAAAATATTCAACTGTAAACAAAAAATGTATTAAATTCAATAATTTTATTTTAGTTTTTACTGCCGGTTAATCTGAAGATTCGTTTAACTGAGGTGCCATTGTACTACAATTAATTAAATGCTATTTCTCAAGTTTTGTTCCTTCCACAAATTCCATTTGCTTAAAAGAGTTACTAATTTAAATATGTTAATAATTAATTGTTTATAATACTAATAATAAGTAGATGGCAAAACAAATTTATAATTTTAAGTTGTTTATTTTAAGTTAAATCAAATAAGGCTCAACTTACTAATTAGTGTACATGTTTGAAAGAATTAAAAGACACTAGAGGGAAATAGTGTAATCTTGGTAATACGAACTTGTTGCTGCTGGAGGGTGTTCGGGCTACTGAAAAGTTCGGATTACAGAAAGTATTAGGAAAAATGGTGTAAAAAAATTCAATAACAATATAAATGTACATAAATATGTGTATTTATTTAATTTTTTTCTACTTACTTTATTAGAAATTTGAGAGTTAGTAATTTTAAAAAATAATCTTTTTAAAGAAGTTGATTATTTTTTTTTTTTTTTTTTTGAGAATTCTACAGAAACTTCTCTCAGACATTGTAAGAGAAGGGCTTTCTCATACGGTATATATTATTATTTGTTGCCCACTTCAGACAGCGATCGAAATGTTTATGACTCAGTTCAGATTACCGAGGTTACACTGTGCTTTATTAAATGTTGCTTTACTGCTTTTTGAAAAATGTGATAGCTTAATAAGTATTAGGAATCTTAAAACAGCTGAAAATGGATTGTTATTTACTTTAAATAAAATATTAATGGCTTAAATATTTTTAAATATATATATTACAAGAATAACTAGAAATTTCAACATTACAATGGCTAAAAATTTAGATTTAAATATATTATTCATATCCTGTATTATTATTTATTTCTAGTTCCAATTTAACTCTATGTCTATTTTCTGGACTAAGACAGGCATTGATTGATTGGTCCATATAATGGATGCTTTACAGTAACGATTTAATAGAGCTCCTTACCAAGAAAAAGGCTTGCTTATAAATAATTCGGTGTTTTATATTATTTGCCTCTTTATCATCTATTATTGTTACATATATTTTCTTCCTCTCAATTTTCATTTTCTTTTCATATTTAAATTTTAAATTAATAATAACTAATATGTTCATACTTTTTTGCATTATATAACTTTATTTTTATTTCATTTCCTTAAGTAAGTTATTGTACCCACTTTTTCAATTACCTATGTATACATTTTATTTCCCGCTTCTCTCATCACTTCATTTTATTAATTCTATTTTGTAAAATTAACCATTGTATGTGTAAAATTATTCTGTTTATACTTTCTTTTTATATTTTTTATTTTTCTATACTTACTGTGGTTGTTATCTTGTTTTGTTTTTAGCCCTGAAAAAGGCTAGAAACTCTAGCCGAAACGTCGGCACATTAAAATAAGTTAATCATACTTATTTGTGTTTTCCATTGACCGCACCCCCAACCATCTCCTCATTTATCATCCACGGTCAACTATCTCTCATAATTATATTATTTTTGTTTCAAATTAGTTTTTCCTTTCAAATTTATTGATTTTTTTTCCAGACGAGCTCCACAACAAGTATCCCAATCTCACTCTAGAGAAACTACCCCTACTCATCAGACTCCGCTGTCTCCTCAGCAACAGCCAGTATCACCTCTAACAGAAGCACCTCCTATCAGGCAACAACCAACTGACCCACAATCAGTTAGGTCACCACCTTCTCAGCCTCAAGCACAACAACAAACACCACCTCAGCCAAAGTCTGCTCCTGGAGGAGGTAACTTTAGCACATCAATTAATTAATAGTTTGTTCCTGAATTATATAGTAAGCTTTTGAGATCTTGGGGATAATTTGAGATTTTAATTATTTTTGAGGGGTTTTTTATCTATATAAAACTTGATGATAGATGTTCTGTACATTACTAAAATTTACCATATATGTTTGAATATAGGTTGACTCCTTATTACAAAAATAATTTTCAGTGAAAAATAAAATTAAACTACTTGTAAGAAATCATATTTCAAAAAGAAACAAATGTGCTTTATTCAGTTACTATATTAATAAATAATTTTATGAACCTTTAAAATTTAAATAAATACTGCCAGTCGAAAGCTTAGGACCATTTCAATTTTTTGAGAAAATTCGATACATTTTGGAAAAAATAAAACTACTAAAATATATTTTCAACTGGAACTTTAATACAACAACATTACATAAAATAATATAATTGTAGAGTAACTTAATAAAAAAAATTAAATTAACCTTTAACCGATGATTCAGAATATACTGTAGGCTCAACTGATAAGGCAGAGTCTCGCTTATTTTTAGTTTCCATACCAAAAGGTTTTTATTATATAATAAGTAATAATTGAAATCGAAGAACAAATTTTGTTCACTTCTTACCTTCAATTAACTATATATGGAGTTATGGAAATTTATTATAAATAGAGTAAGCGATCGTGTGAAATTTATATTTAGAGCTTTCAACGGAAATACATATTTTGAGTCCTCTGGAGTCCTAATGACCAAGTTTTCCCTGGTGGGTGACCAAGTGGTCAGTGGGTCTGTGTGCGAACAACTTAGCTCAAAAGCGAAAAGTCGTAAAAACTTACATATATAAGGTGGGTATATATCTGTGTTATAACAGAAACTTTTTTGATAAAATCGGTAGATTGGAAGTGCCAACTTTATAGAATCAATTTTTTAAAAGTACCTTAAATGATTTTGATTAAACTTGGCATGTCAATTTATATAAAATGGCTTTTTATACCAGCTAGGTCATAATTTCATTTAAATTGTCTGATGTGACATTAATGAGAATTTTTAAGTATATTTTCTCTAAAGTAACTTTAATTCTGTTTAATTGAAAAGAATAAAACAGCTGTTAACCTAATAGTTATATATATATATATATAACCTTAACCATATAGTACAAGAGCCAAAGAAGAGAAAAAAGGCAGTTATTTCACCCCAATTTTTGATTACTTAATTGAAAACTAGGTATAATTTCTAGTCAAAATTGATAAGTCTGCCAAGTATAGGTAGGGGAATAAAAAATGGTGGCTGTTTCGAAACGTTAAAAATAATTATTTTTTTATTCGGAGCTCTATATCTTTACGACTACCAAGTACAATAGAAAATCTACAATACAAGAGAGCATCATCTAAAGAAGAGTAAATTTACTAAAATGTAAGTCCTAATAGAGCTATTTACGTTCTTGAGACATAGCTTTTTAAAAAGCAACATTTCATAAAAATTTATGAAACGTACTGAAAGATCAGTAGTTAGTTAATTTATTTTCAGATATCTATATCTCAGGATCTATGTGATGTACAGATGTCTATTAGCACTCACATTAAAGCTAGTTTAATAAGCTATGAAATTTATGATGTTTATTTTTGTAGGAGTAGAAGTTTTCATGAAATTTGTTGAAATAAATTGATTTATAGTTGTTCAGACAAATTTTCATTTGCCAAATTTATGTTCATGTGTGAATACCATAAAAACTACTACCCCTACGAAGATAAGTGTCATAAACTACTTTATAGTAAGTTAAATTTCCTTTATTTTGTCTTTTGGCAGACATATGTGTGTCTTATGAGTCTAGAGATATATTTTTTCAAAAATCCAACATTTTATACGAACAACTATAAATTAACATTTTGTGAGTTTATTTTATCAAATATCATAAAAACTGCTACTCCTACAAAGATAAACATTATTATCTATTTTATAGTAAATTTAACTAGCTTTAATTTGAGTGCTGATAGACATCTTTATGTCTAATGGTTTTTGAAGTAAGGTTTTTCATAAATTAAATTTACTGTCTGAACAACTATAAATCAATTTATTTTAGCATATTTCTTGAAAACTACTATTCCTACGAAGGTAAAGGTCATAAATTATTTTATAGTATATTAAACTAGCTTTAATTTGATTGCTAATAGGCATCTGTACGTCACATAGTTCCTGAGATATAGATTTCTCAAAATAGATTAACTAACTACTGAAATATCAGTACATTTTTATAAAATATTGCTTTTTAAAAGGCTGTATCTCGAGAACTATTGGACGTAAATAGCTCTTAAGGCCTAATATTTCAGCAAATTTACTCTTCTTTAAATATTGTTCTTTTAAATTTTCTATTGTTGTTGGTATTTTTTAAGATATAGAGCTCCGAATGAAAAATTAATGTTTTTTTAAGGTTTTAAAACAGCCGCCATTTTTTATTCCCCCTACCTATACTTGGCAGATTTATCAGTTTTGACTAGTAATTATACATAGTTTTCATTAAAGTAATACAAAATTGGGGTGAGATAACTGCCTTTTTTTCTTCCTGGTTCTTGTACTAATATTAAAAAACAAAATATTAAAGAATTCTATCAATAACTAAAGAAGAAAAAAATTTAAACATCCAATTCAAACTGGAAAAGCTGAATTCCAGATTTCACTTAGGCTTCCTTATTTATCGTTAAACTGTTATATTCTTGGCAGGAAAACAATTTATAATAAAAATCTTAAATTCAAATTTTTGAATCTCATCAATCTACACAAAACTTGGGGAAAGTATGTAGTGTGGTAAGTGAAGGTTGTGTGATGCGCCTACTGTGCCAGATTTGTCCTTAACACTTTAACCACAAGGGCGCTTCCCTAGAAAACCACTTGTAAACACAATTTTTTTTTTTTTTTTAATATTTCTTTTCTTTTAATTTCAATAAACATCATATAATGTGTAAAATGTAATATTTTTTATCATCTATCTTATTTAATCTAGAACTAGAATACTTCATTATAACTGTGATGAATACTGAAAAGGGTTTAATTTTGGGTGGTAAGATACCAGGGCTTGGGTATGCTGATGATTTGGTATTATTGTGTGAGGACAAGGAAACTATAGAACTAAATACAACCGCGTTAATAAACTCCAGTAAGGAACTAGGTCTTGAAATAAATACGGATAAAACAAAATACATGGTTAGCAGCAGAAATGTGAACAATTTCAGTGATATTTATATTACACTAAGGGATAACAGTGCCTTAAGGTTTTAGAAAATAAAGTATTATGTAAACTATTTGTACCAAAAACAGGATTAGTTAATGGGAGAATTCAGAAGCATTTCACAATGCTGAATTGAGGGAACTGCACCCGGTAAGTATAATTCTGGTCATAGCATTGCGCTTAATAAGATGGCCGTGTAAGGTTGGATTAGTAACCAAGGGATCTCCTAGATGTTTATAAATACTGAACCGACGGGCAAACGTTCTAGGGGTAGACCGAAACGTAGATAGGAGGATTGTGTTAAAACTGATTTAGTGGAATTGGGTTTGGAGGGGCATCACTGGAAGGATGTGTGCAGAGAGGGATTGGTGGTATTGGCATCGAATCTTCGGGTTTGTTATGCCTTCATTTTATTATTATAAAATGTAATATTTAGCCATGCAATTCTCTGATACATGAATGTTCTGCGGGTTTTATAACTGATCAAGGGCTCTAGAAAGTTATCTTATACCAGCACATTTTCTTAAAACATTTAGGCAAAGTGAATTAATCGAAAACAATGTAACAAATATTTTTTTAAGTAAAAAAAAATGTTTTCAAACAGGTAAAAAATGTTATTGGAATTTTGTAAAATATAGGAATACATAAATTTATATACTTGATAAAATAAATTTGATAATAAAAAAAAATTTGAAGGAGTGTAATCCTTAATGGTGGCAGAACCCAGAACGATTGTAGCTAGTAGATGTTTTAACATGGTTTGGGACAATTCAAGATGAAACTGATGTGTGAGAGCTCTTCCTATCACTCCTAATGCAAGCTAAAAGAGTGACCTACCTTGACGACACATTATCATCATATGTTCTCTCAAGTTACCACTGCTTAACAATCTGTCGTCAAGTGCAGTCTATGTGTGTAACTTATTTGTATTTTGTTTACATTAAAATAGAAAATGCAAATATAACCAAAAAAAGTAGATATTAATTTGTTAATGTGCAAGTATCATCTTAGTACAGTTTTTACATTTTAAAACTGGTGTTTCTAAACTTTTTATCAGCAAACCTTTATTGAGCCTTCAAACTTTTAAATTAAAATAGCTGATTAGTAGTGTTTTTCAGCCATTCTGTTTAAAAGATAGACATAGATTAGAAACAAAGCAAATAAATGATCCAATGTTTACAGATAATAGCAATCATATTGAATTGAATAAAATCATTTTTACTATCTGTGATACACTATTTGAGAACCATTTAATTCAAACAGAAATAGGGAAGAGCATAAAGAACAAAAACTAGAGGAATCTAAAGACCTTCTTACAGTAAATTTAATAAAGAAAAATAATATGGATTTATTTGGAACTACCTGATTTTAAGAAAAAACTATTATTATTATTTTTTTTCAAGGACAACAATAGTACTGCACATAATAAAACAATAAGCAAACCCATATTTAACCAAAACAATGTAATCTTTTCACTGGCACAGCATGCATCATAATGTAAACAAACAACCTCATTTACTTCAGTTTTTAATTTCATCCAATTATTGATGATTGTTTAGTAGATTAAAAAATAATAACAACTAAATAGCTTGGAATCGCAAGAATTTAATTTCTAATTAGTTCAGTAAACTGAAAGACATTATCAAAATAATGGTTACAATGAATAATAGCTATCTATGACAATATTAATGTGGAAAAATATTCATTAAGGAGTCACTTCAGAATATTAAAAAAAAAACTTGGAACAGCAACTCGATTGTATTTTGTACAAATCGTACGGCTTTAAGTAATTTAATAAATAATGCACACTCACATAATACCAGGGTTGTAGTAGTGAAAATATTTAACCTTAAAGAAAAAAAAATGTATTCAACATAACTGGAATTGAATTATATAAAAGTATTTAATACTGAACTTCCCCTCCCTCCAATCCTCTATTATAGTTTGATCTTTGAGATTCATTTTAAATTCAGTCATTGACCAAACTTCATCAGTGTGACTCTCCCATGGGGCATAACAGGGCAAATTTGATTTGTAAGTGAATTTTGTTAAATCAAATTACTTGGCTCTATGGAACTATTAGAAATGCGCATATAAATTGTAAGCAGGTGAAATCCTGTTTACATGAAAATATTATTATATTGTAGATCCATATGATATTACACTATACAATCAATAATAAACAACGTAAATGAAGCACTAAAATAATAGCCGTGTTGTAAAATATTCTGTAGCATTGAAAGAAATACTTGATTCTTTACACTATTGTCATCACTATTGCGACATTTGTGAAATATTTATTTTAAACATTTAAATTCGCTATTTCAAAAAACTGTTTTGCTAGATTGATTGATTTTGATTATCTTTTGGATGTGTTTATCGTATATACAGAACACTTGTAACTAACGTAGTCCTGGTAGTAGTTTTTGGTATCATATGATATGAGTGAGCTCGAATGCTAAGGGCTAATACTGTTGATTTGGATGATGATAAACATGAACTAATTAGCTTCGATGTGCAGTCGTAAACGCATACCTATAGATGAATATATAAAAATATTTAAACTAAGTGGGAAACTAATGATAAAAAAATCTTATAAATATGAACCCCCGATAGAAAATTTATTTTAGTTTAATAGGAATAAACAGCAAATGTAAACAAAGCCTAATTTATCTGTTTATATTTATTAAGTATGGTCCAAAGCAGTATTAAGATCATTTAAAGTATTCAAAACTTTTAAATATGTTATCAAATCCTTTATAAATTTTTATGTATGACCTATTGATTATTACTTTTTAATTTCAGTCTCTGCTTTGACGGAAAAAATGAGAACTTTGCAAGCTAGTAGATCTACATTTATTCCTCCCAAAAGAAATGATCGTCCTGCGGATGTGAAAAAAGGAAGAGTAATTACCGTTGAAACTAATCATCTTAATTTGACTATAAAGAATAAGAATATGGTAATTTATCACTATGATGTGTCTATCAGCCCTGAAAAACCATATCGCAATTATAGGTTAGTACAAAGTTTTATAAAATTATAACCAATTTGTATCTGTATGATTTCAATATAATATGTATAATTTTATGTGATCATTTATTGTACTACTATCTAATGATGAACAACTAATTTAATTTTTCTATAAATTTTAAATTTAATATAATTGTTTTATTTTTTTCTGTCCTTAAATATTTGTTATTTTGTTTTCATGTTGTATGCAGAAATTAATGGGCCTTTTCTTTCTTTCATATATCACAAATTAACGAGATATGGCCAATAAGATTCAATAGTGACTATCAAATTGTGTAATCCATCTAAAGATCCAACCTAAATTGTTATGATCTGTTAATAAGTCTTTTATTGTACTTAAGTTGAATTAGAAAAAAAAAGTGAAAATGACTTATCAAATCATCATTCTTTGTACTGCTGATATTCAATATGATTGAAACTTGATAAGAACTTGTCTTCACAAATATTATTTTGCATAAGAAGTTGGTATTTTGGTTATGGTTGAGATTCTGGATAGACTCTGCTATGAGTACTATGTCATTCGCATAGAGTAATGTTTGTGCTAGAATTGTCCACAGGTTCCATTTCCCAACTACTGCTCAGCTGTCTTTTTATTTTTATATTTCCTTCTTACATTTTTAGGACTTCATTCATAAGAATAATAAACAGACGACTTAACCTGTCCCCTTTTTTGAGGCCTCTCTTCATAATGCAGCTTTCTGACTACTTTCCATTGATCCTTACTTTTCCTTTTGAGTTTTTTAGGATGGCCAAATGGTGTCAGTTTTTTAAAATCAATTATTCATAATGGAAACCATTAATAAAGTCAAGCCCAGTGATGGTTATCTGATTGTTATATTCCTTCAAAAACCTGGTACAATCTGAAATTTCTGTGCAAAACCTCAACAAATGAACAATAGCATATGCATGTACTTTTATAGAGTACCGTATTATTAAGAGTTTAATAAAAACCTGATTAGGAAAATACCCAAAATTGAACTGTGATTCCTTATTGATAATGTGAACTTCGATAGTTCATTGTGTAAAATGGAAGCATTTTATTTAACATTTATAGTCTGAAGGTCATCATAATCTGAGGCTCATCTTTAAAGGAATCTCTGTTTTACATGTTAACCGCTCTGTCCTGTTTAAGTGCCACAAAATTTATGAATATAATTTCTCCGATTAAATGTAAGTTTAAATGAATTGAAATATGAAGTTTTGCATCACCCAGCATATTCACCAGATCTCTCTCCAACTGGCTTTAATTTTAGCATGTGTTTTTATGGGTTAAACAGTATAAAAATGAAGAGAGCCTGAAAACTTTGATATCTGAATTAATTGATTCAAAAAATCAGATTTTTTTAAAGACAGGCACCTATGCTTTAAAGTCCCACTGAGAAAAGTGTATTGAAGCGAATGGAACATATTTTGATTAAACGAACAGCTTGTGAAAAAGAATATGCAGTTTTATATATTCACTTAAAAATCTGACAATTCATGTGCACCAATCTGATATCAGAGAGGATAGTGATGTAAGGAAGGGATTTGTACAAGAAAATGGCTGGGAAAAGGAGGGACTGTAGTTTACATTTGAGTCTTGAGAGTTTCTATTTGATGTTGTATTGAAAGTTGTTTATAAGATTTGTTCAATGTGTTGAATGTTATTTCGAAGCATTAAATAAATCTCTCCAAGTATTCTGTGAGGGTTGAGAACTAGGAAAGGGTCATTGTTTTTGTCAACGACCCGGAAAAGCTTCCTGCATTCAGAAAATTATACCTTAGCGAAATGTGATCATTTTTTAAATAACTAATTATTTGCTTCTTTATTAGTGACTTCTTTTATCTTTACTTAAAATATATTCTCATTTACTGTTCAAATTTCAGACTAGCTGTGGAAGCTGTTCGCCAGAGGTGTTTTAAAAATCGATTCCCTGCCTTTGATGGAAAGAAGAACCTCTACAGTTATCCTGAGTTGCCATTTACAAAAGCGGTAATGAAATTTTGAACCACTTAAAAAATTGATACATTAATATTTGGAATAATATATCTAATATTATATAATATAATAATATTGTTATTTATCTACCATCAGATTAATGTAGGTTATTTTTGTAATTGATTATTAAAAATTAAGGCAACTTATTTTTTATTCATGTGACAGTTTACAATTGATAGATTTCAATATCTTTGATAAACCTGTTGTTCTATTGCCTTTGAAAGCCTCATTAAGAATCATTTTTTTTTTTTATTTGTTGTAAATAAAATATACAAGTACTGTTGATAAATTTTATATTTAACATAAAAAAAAGATTTGTTTTGTTAAAGAGTATAGGTTTTAATAATCAAAAATTTTATGAATAAATTAAAAAAAAAAATAAGACCACAGGATGAATAAAAAATAAATTGGATGTTTCAATAATTAAAAACATAGATTATTTTCCGAATCATTAAATGTACTTAATGATACATTTAGATTTTTGGTGGATTCTGTTGAATAATTAGTTCAAAATCATACTGCTTTGATAAAAATTGATCAATCTAACTAATAAACTTCCTATTTGTTAATGGTTATTGTGTTTGTACAAAAAAATTTAAATAATGATGAAATACAATTTTTTTTACCTTTGACCATTCTCACATTAAAAGTGATTTAGCTTCTATTATCCCACTATTGGGCTACTTAAAATCATTTTGGTTTAGTTACTATAGTTATTCTTAAGTTAAAATTTGGTCGTCCTCTTTAAATTAAGCCTAGTTAATTAGAATAACAGAGAACACTTTGTTTTTGTCTTCTTTCAATAATGGAAACGTATCAAGATTTCAAATAACGCTCTCTACCCTGAACCACTATATTTCATGGATCTTGTCTAATTTGTCAATTACCTTTAACTAGTATTTGGATGTGAAGGACCTTGGCAAATTTATCCGAAGGTAATTTAATGTGGTAATCTAATCCATAGTCATCTCAACATGAAAGAGGATATCTTGAGAGTTGCATTAGTGGAATTGGGATGTATTGGAAAATAATTAAATATTTACTTATTGTTTTCAATTATTTAAAGGGAAAGATAACATGCTATAATTTAAAAATTAAAAAAAAAATCATAATTAGTACTTTTAATAATGTAATTTTTTCAATATTTAAAGATTTATAAATGGATAAACATTTGCTTTTATAGATTTGAGTACTTTCACTTTTTCTTTTAAAGTTGTGAAGACTCTCTAAAAAGGATGGGGCTAAAAATAAATCTATAAAATGTTATTACTTTTCTTTATACGATATATCTCAGATATAAGCATAAATTATCTAGTAGAAAATTACTAATACAACCTCTGTGTGTCCAGAGGTAGGTCAGATTAAGGAGAGATAAAAAAAAATACTTATAATTTATTTTTTGCTCTGTTCTTGATAAAACCAAACTATGTTGTGTCATATAATTCTAGTTTTGGTTTTTTCAAAGTTTTCGTTACTGATTGAATCATTTATTGAAAACTTTTCTAATTTTTCCTATTTTGTTACCAGTTCTAAACGTCATTGTGTTACATTTTATTTTACTACCTCTTTTTCCAGTTTAAATCAATTGTATATATTTAATTTTATAAAGCCTCTTTTTTGTTACTAATGAATAAAAAGCAAATAAGTTTTCTCTCTTTATTTTGGTTGAAATGAACAAGATTAAAAAAATAAATAAATAAATTGGTAATTTACTTTTACTTTACATATATATATAAATGATTGACCGCATTTTTTAAAATATGAAGGATACAGTCAGGGTGGGGTAAAAAAGGAACAAAGAATAGTTAACAATTATTTATTTGCCTATGTTTCGCCCCACTTTGTAGAGCTTCATCGGGGCTAAAAAAAAGATACAAAAAAAACTTTCTTTTTTTTTTAATAATTTATTTATTGCTATCTACAACTGTATAAAAATATATACAAGTAAATTTGCTGTAGGTGACATGATACAAACATGTGGAGAATCTACTCATTGATAGAACTCCAATAAAACTAAAAAAAAACAAAACTAAAAATATATTTAGACAATGTAGCAGTGAGTCGGTTGTTAAGAGGTTTGGGACTGTAGTGAAGAGTTGTGGAAGATGTATTTCTTTTAGAATTTGTAAGCTGAAATTCTGCATCTAAAAAAAAAAAATTTAAAAAGTATGATGAAAATTATTTTAAAGAAGCTGTGAAATTACTTAAATCTCAATGTCTGCAGGTTAATTTTTATCTCTATAAACATTAAATTTATAGCATAGGAGCCATATGTATAAAATCCATCTCATAGATTATATATTAGCGAATAATTTTAAAAATTAATTTCTAAACACTTAACCTAGAAATACATTTCTGGCACTTCTAATTCGGCAATTAAGTTAATAAAGTACCAAATTAGGTCTTGACCACTTGACTGAATTATTGCTTTATTGTACTCATTAATAGATAATTTAATGTTCTTTAATTAGACGAGGAGAAGATGGTTAGGGGAGGGGATGCGGTCAAAATATAACACAAATAAGTTGAAGTAACTTCAACTTATTTGTGTTCTTTAATTAGGTTTATTATAACCTTTTTTATAAGATCCACTATTTAGGACTTATAAACAAAGAACTGATTCAAGACCTATTCGAACGAAAATTTTTAATTCATTACTTTATTAAATTAATTGCTGATAAGTCGTTTTAGGACCACCAGAAATGTGTTTTTGTTATAAGTTTGGATTCATATGTATTGCTATAGCTCACTTTTGGCAGAATTTGAAAATAAATTTTATTTGCTGGTTACGGAATACTACTTAACCGAATTAATATTTTATGGTACTCATTGAACGCAGAATTTAATGCTTTACTTTCTTATGTTTCTTTACGTTCTTATAATTATGTTTACTTTCTCATTGCTTAGAAGTAATAGTTTAAAAAAAAAAAAAAATTTCTTACTTTATTAAATTTATTTTCTATTTAAGAATCACCAGAAATACATCTCTGTGTTGAATATGATAGAAATCAATTTTTTAAAATTATTTGCTGATGTATGTTCTATGAGATACAGCTAATACAATTGACTCCCATACTATTATGTCTATTTTTCACGTTCAAACAATAATGTCATAGACATTAGTGTCATCTGTTGGATGAGGGTTCAGACTATTGAGAGATATTTAGGAGATTTGAATATTTCACAAACTTGCACCAATGCCCCTGTACTATGAATAAGATTAAATTATTGTGGTAATATTGACGTAACATATAAGGTTTTTCTTTTTGTTTTGAGTTGTTTTTATGAATTTACTGTTTATGTTATGTTAGTTTTTATATCATTTAGTCAATATCACCTTTGATAGTAAAAATTATGCCCTAGGAACTCGTTGAGGCAGTGTCAGTTTATGATAGTGAAAGAGATCAGCAGAAAGAGATGACAGTTACTATTAAATATGCCACCCAAGTTAATGTCTCTATGATATGGGATTATTTGAGGTGTGGCACTTCTACTAATGCTCCACAGGAGGCAATCCAAGCGCTTGACATTGTTCTAAGGCAACCGGCTGCGAACAGGTATACCCATCTCATCTAAAGTTTTCAATTTATATATATATTTTTATTTTTTTAATTTGGCACGAAAGCACTACAGCCAGTAAGGCCTATTGTGCGCCAATTAAAGACATGCCATTTCTGCAATCTGCATCACAGCACTGCGGTAAGCTCATTAGAGCTTAAGTTTGGTGAATTCCAAAAAGTTTAATATGCTTTAGGGGTTGATCAGCTCGCACTGCTTGGGATCCTCCACATGATCCACCCTGAACAATTCAAACCTTACCCCCCCTGCAAATCAGTCACACTAACAAATAATGTGATATGCCCTCTCGTCCTCAGCATTGTAGAATCTACACAAGGGTGACTCTGTTATATAACATATGATTATTTAATCTGTAGTGACCTGTAAAAATCTCTGTAATTATCCTACGAGAGGCCCTGTCGAGCCAAAGCAGTTGCAGCCTGTCTTAAGTCTTTTATTGAGCCAATGTCGTTTGGCTTTTAATCCATAGGCCTTTATAGTGCTTTTGGCAAAGCTTAGGCTAATGCCACACACAGGCTCCGGTGTAAAAGGAATGGTTTTAGAGCAGTTCCTAGCAAGTCTGTCAGCATGTTCGTTGCCGGTGATACTGCAGTGACCCGGCACCCATTCATTCCGACTATGTTACAGCATGAGAGTCTGTTGAGTTCTGCATAGCAGTCCTCAACAACTCTGGAACGTGTGACAGGGCTACTAAATGCCCCTATTGCAGCCTGGCTGTTTGTGTAGGTGGTGATTCTTCTACTAGAGAGCCCTTCCTCTATTAGTGTACTAGCGAAATAATTTATTGCGAGTACTTTGGATTAAAATACTGAAGTATGCCTCCCTAAGGGAATAGATATACCTTCCAATGGCTTATCGCCCTGCCAGATGCCGGGTCCTGAGCCCTGGGCTATTAGGGAGCCATCCGTGTAGTGATTGGTGCCATTGTTCGGTTTATATATCTTAGTTTTATCAATTTTGACACTTAGTTTAGTGCCTTTATAATTGCAGATTTGTAAGTCTGAGTGCATAGAGAGCACCCTATCCTCATCTATCCACTGAATTATCTTCTCATGTCCTGCTATAGTCAGGGCATTGTATCTAGCATCTTGTTTAACAAGCCTATACATAGTGTTCAGAGCCTGTACTTCAATTTCCAGGTGCAGTGGAGTCAGACTGAGCATAACTTCCATTGCAGCTGTGGGAGTGGTGCTCATCACTCGGGTGATCATAAGGCATGCAAGCCTCTGTAGTCTGTCAAGTATATTCCTATACACTCCTTGCACTGTGCCATTACACCAGGGCTGCATATGACACCATTGGTCTTATGGTAGTAATGTACAGCCAGTAAACCATTCTTGGTTTGAGCCCCCAGTTCATGCCTATTGCGCGTCTGCAGGCCCATAGTCATTTGAGGGCTTTACTGGTTTTCTTTAGCACATGCTTGTGCCATCATAGCTTATAATCCAGAATGACCACCAGGTGTTTCACCTATTTGACTTGGTTTATTTAGATATTATTCTGTATAGGTGATCTTATTGTCACCTTTCTCTTTTTAGTGAAGATGCAGATACCAACCTTAATTGGGCTGATGCTCAAACCATTGTCCTTACACCAGCCCGCCAGAATGTTGGCTGCAGTCCGTGCTGAGGATACTTTCCTACAATCAGGGTAGCAATATCATCTGCATAGCCGTGCGTATAGTAGCCTGCCATGTTTAGGGTTGTTAAAAGAGAATCAACCACCAAGCACCACAGTATAGGAGAGAGCACCCCACCCTGTGGGCACCTCCATTTGGGCCTGATTCACAGCTCAGAGTGCCCTAATTCCGATTTGAGAATCCTTTGTTCCAGCATGGAGTTTATCCATCCGGATACAATTGAATCAATTCTTCTGTCCCTTAGCACATGATTAATAACGCTATAGGGAGTCTTGTCAAATGCACCTTCAATGTTTGATCCTAGAGACCAAGTTGTGTAGGGCTACCTCACAGGACTTCCCTACTTGATAGGCAAATTGTCTTGAATATAAACCATTTGCCAGCAATTCCTGCTCTCTTATATGTCTATCCACGATCTTTCCCAATGTCTTCATTAGAAAGAATGTGAGACATATTGGTCAAAAAGCTTTAGGATCTTCATAAGATTCCTTCCCCGGTTTGGGTATATAGCACACCCTGGATGTCCTCCATCTGGTTGAGGCGTATCCAAGCACTAAGCTATCTCTGAGGAGTTCAAAAATATGTGTTCTGATCACTGGTAGGCCTTTCTGCAGCAAGGCAGGAAAGATTCCATCAGCGCTAGGTGATTTGAATGGCGATAAAGAGTAAATTGCCCCTTCTACTTTATCAATAATATCAATAGTTATAATACCATTGGTTTTCTCCCAATTGTCCCTACTAGCACTGTAATTGTTGTAAGTGGGAGAAATGTAATTGTTCTCCAGCAACTCACAGTTAGGGAAGTGAGATTCCGCTAAAACACAAAGTTTATAGCGTTTCATCTCATGTCAGCAGATAAATCATTTCTGATGTATTTATGATCTGAGCATGTTTTTTCATTAGAGACATGCCAGTTAACTATGTATTGACTAACGTGGTGTGTCAATACCTTCTGACCTGACCCTATTGCAGAAGTTAGCCAGGATATGAGTTTCCCCAAGTCCCATGATCCTTTTGAGCTCTGTAGTCAGGTTTGAGTCATCATAGGGCAGATATCCCGCTGCAATCGTGATGTCTGTACTTCCTGAATCCCCATGTGGGGAGAGCTGAGCTGCTGCAAGGTCTCTGGAACAGAGTTGCCAAAGAAGCAACAGCTTTAAAATACTTTTATAAACAATGCAGGTCCTGGGATGCATGGGCACAGAGATTGTGTGCCCAGTCATTCCCAGACCTTTCGGCTTGCCATCATAGAAATAAGGTTCTTGAATTAAGATAATGCAGTGGTGCAAGTTGATCTGCAGCAGCTTCATGGTCGAGATCAAACCTCGACAGTTGAGGGCCAAGCTTCGGGCTGGGCTGCTGTCGGGGTTTGCCTCCGGCCCAGCAAGCTCTGAGCCTTTTGGCTCATCCCCCAACGATGGTCACCGCCCCGGTCTGTCCCAACGTCGAGGGTAGCGAGGTTGGTGGAGGCATGTGGATTGATCCACTTCTTGTAGGGGCTTCGGACTGAGGTGACGTCTCCTCAAGTTCTACTTCCATGGGCCGACTCTCTGTCTTCTTTTGAATATGTAAGGTTCGATCATAGAAGATCCGCATGTCTTGTGCCCTCAAGCTCTCAAGCCACCGCAAAGAAACCTTTCTCCTTTTATGTGGTGTATGCTCCAGTTGCACATTCCTACGATTTCTGTTCTGCAACTGGAGTCTCCTAAGTAGGGCATCATCTGGCTGTCTACTGCTGGGAAAGAAAACAGCAACCCTCGCCTCCTTTAGGAATTCTTTGGCGTCTCCCGTGCGAAGGGTGAACCCCTTTCCAATGTCGATGTTGGGGACAATGGTAGGTAACTAATCTCTTGCTGATTGGTTACTTACAGGTGAGTCCACTCATCCTGTAGTACCACTAAACTGTGGGTAAAACTCGTCCAAGGTGTCAAGGAGTTTGGTGATTTCCTCCTTTAGCACGCTGCAGTGTTCCTTAGTAAGTTGGGTTTGTGGGTAGCTGCTAGGCACGATCACAACATTAAACCCCCTGATTATTTGGGCATAGCTCCCAGGGTTGTCATCCATACTCCTGGGTTTCTTCACAACAGGTGCAGAAGTCCCAGGGGTTCCTGAACCTCTTCTCTGCGGCCTGTCCCCGACCAGGCTCAGGAACTTGCAGTTTCAGTCTCAGACCCTTGGGCTGCGTCATTGCATCAGACGAAGCTCCTGTAAGTTGGCCTTTCCCCTTCCTTCTCTGGGTCTCAGAACGAGATGGGGCACAGTGGGTTGGGCAACTGAGTCAGCCTGAGCTGATGTTGCTGCAGCCTTATCTGATTTCTCCACCATGTAGTGTACATTGTACCAATGGAGGAGTTATCTAGGATGTCCAGAGCGACAGAATCCTCTAAGACACCTGAAACATTAACAGTCTTAAAGGAAGACGAATCTTCCACAGTGAAAGAAAATAAAAATTTTTTTGAATCAGTGGACATTTTGTTCCCACAAGAATGGGGGTGCTTAAACTACACTGCAGGTACTAACCCCCTCTCCCTGCAGCAGGTTTAAAATACAGTGTGCCTGGTGCCACTAGATGGTCGATAAAAGACAGTATATTTTAGACACCCTCTGCCATTCAGCTAAAGCTCGAGCCTGCACCTAGCTTTGGTGTTTATTACCAGACTCAGTACTCCTCGAGAACTGGGCCCTGCCTGTGTCGTTCACGAGTCCCATCCCCAGGGAGCACCACATGGAGATGACAGTAGGAATTGGTGGGAATGGGGACTTGGAATTTACAAGCAATGAGTAAGGCACTATCACTCGGTCTTTCCTCAAAAAGAGTGATGGAGATTCCACCGAGGATAGGGATTTTGACAACATATATTATTGGCCTTATTCCATGTTTATTAAAATTTTTTTTTGTTTAAAAATGGAATTAATAATTGTGTGTATAATCATTTGTTAGGTGATACAACTTATCGTATTTATTTTTTTATAGGTTTGTAACAGTTGGAAGGTCATTCTTCTCACCTCCGCCTGGCAGAGTAATTGATCTTGGATTTGGTCTTGACCTATGGTATGGTTTCTTCCAATCCGCTGTTATTGGTTGGAAACCATACGTAAATATTGATGGTAATTATTTAATCAGTTTCAATTTGTTTTTTATGTTTATTAATTAATTATCTTAGGTATTGTTGATTGTTATATCTTATTTTTTATGATGATCAAATCACTTAGGTTTGAGATTTTTTTTAATTGTAATGTCGTTTATTATGAATACATATATTGGTTATAATGTAGAACAAATATTGGCTTACTAATAATTAACATCGCAATAGTATCATATTTTGAAGTTAACAGAAAAGGTGTAAATAGTATGATAGCCTTGAAAACTGTCGCATTAGATGTGTATCCTTCTTCTGTCTTGTACATTCAGGGCAGAATTTTTCCATAATCATTTTCGCTTTATAGTATTGATATCTAACAGTGTTCAAAGGAATGAATAATCTTTGCCTCCAATTGGGCTTGAACATTAATGAAAATCATCAAATAATGTGAAATGAATTATTTTGAATTTTTTTAAAGATTATCAATTCAAGATTCAATATACTTTAGTGTCATTAAACATAAATGTTAATGTTTCAATGTGTGAATGAAAAAAGGTCTTGGTAATAAAACAAGGACTTTAAAATTAAAATTTCAATTATAAATATCTGTGAGGTGGAACGTACTTGACTTTTAAGTTGGTAAATTACTGGGTAAAAGTAAGCTTTAAAAGACTCATTACAGGTAGCCAATATTGAATTGAAAATATCAAAATATCGTGGAAGAACCAAAGGGTCTATGGTTTCTAAACCATATGCACCCCACCCAATTTAGAAATATTTTCTTGGTGATAAAGGTTTTTTTTTTTAAGTTACTCAGCAGGTATTGAATGTTTTATTGAAGTGTTATCTCAGCTTTGATTAGGCTTATTTCAAATGTTGAATGAAAGACATTCTTATTTATCTCAATATAAGAGTTAATGTTGTTTTTTTATCCCATTATAATTAATCATTTATATTCTTTTATAGTGGCTCACAAAGGATTTCCAGCTGCAGACAATTGTGTTGATGCTATGAGGAAATTTATCCGTGGGGATGTTGGTGATCCACATTACCAATTCAAAGGATTTGAGCGAGAGTCCTATCTTCAATACATAAGGGATTTAAAAATTGTTTATGAAATTCCGGCAAAGAGTGTTAAAAGGACTTATAAAGTAAGCAATATTACGGCTTGCCCGAGAGAAAACAGGTTTGTGATATTTTAATAATAATGATGCCTCAGTGAACCTAAAGGTTTGATGAGATTATCAGCAATGCCTTGGTCAAACCCTATGGTTATTAACAAACTAGTTGTGTTTCTTCGAGCTTCTGTTCAACCAGTTCAACTCAGTAATGCTAAGTGGTGGTATAATTTGTTAAAACTTTAAGATTGGTCATTTATAAGTGAAAAAATTACAAATAAAAATAAAATTACTCTTTTTATAGATTTATTTAAAACATGATAAAAAATGAGTTCACTGACAAAATTTGTACTATAAATATTTCTACTATTAATTAAATTAGTTTTACGGAATCAATAGTTTATATAATAGATATAATAATTGTCTTTATTTAAATTAAAAATCTCTACCGCTAAAACCCATGAAGGGGGTCCAAGGGTTCCGTACTTTGTAAGGAAGTACTATTTCTAGACTAGGGGTTGTGCAAGGAGGTGATTTGGTCAGAATCATACCTGACCACCAGATTTTTACCCAATTTATGAGGTTGTGTGAAACCCTAGGGGTTCCAGAATCCACAAGGTTGACTCACGGTTACAGTGTAACAGAAAACAAATTTGTAATATGGTAATTATAATAACTTGCTTATAGGTCAGGAAGTTCAAAATGTTCTTTTCACAGTGTACTTTTATTTGAAAACAAAAATATTATTACCTGCTGACTTTTCTCAGAAAAAGTAATTTTTTTAATGCTAGTTTGGATTAGAGAAATAAGAGCTGAAAGTGGTCGGGTGATTATTTAGTATTAAAGTAGGATAGGTGGCAATGGAACTGAGGAGGGGATTGGAATCTATGACATGGGGCTGGATTTTCATAGGATTTTGTCTCATTTATTCAAATTTTCCCTGATACTGATCCTTTCTAGGTCTTCTTGAATATTACTAAATGCTATGAATATCTCAAAGGGTGGAAGAATAAATTGATTTGGTAGTCTACAATTTATAGGTGGTCGGAAGTGGTAACAGTAGTGGATCGAATGAAGATCATTGTTATAGAATTTTTTTCTATGCTAGTTCAGATTACCTGGAGTGTTCGGAGTACCGTAGTTCAGTATACCATGATTACATTATTTTAAGAACAAGCTCTCCTTGTGCTGTCAGAGAACTGTTTTTTAAGTGTGCTGATCTTATACTTAGTTGTACCTGTTGAGGAAATATAGGGTAACCTCCAAAAAAAAAAAAATGAAAAAAAAGAAAATATAAAAATTTGAAGAGAGGTACGTACAAAGGTTTTTTTATTTTTTCACTGCAGCCAGACTCTCTTCCTTTTATTAATTACACAGTGAATCAACAATCTATCTTACTGTTACATCCCCCTCACCATTCATTGGCATTACTTACACTCCTGCAGTATGACGAGCATTTACAAGATTCATTTCCCAATTGAAACTTTTAATGCTAGTCCAGGCTCTAGATTAGTTTTATTCAGATGATTCAGTCAATAATAATTTTTTACAGGTTTATCATAAACCTGAGATAAACTATAATTAATAAATAGTAGTATTTCTAATTCAGAATAATCAAAACTTGATATAGCAAATTCTAGAATTTCGGCCAGGATTTTCTTAACAGTCCAATTGACCTGTTTTGTCATTTCATTTACTAATTAGCTCTACTTATCCTGGATTTTCTTTCCAAGGAGGTTTTTTTTTTCTTATTTATTAAGTTTTAGAGGTGAAAAAAACTTCCATTTAGAATATTGTCGCTATTCTATATTTGCTGTACTTTGTTCCAGGTTTTCCCATCTTCAAGTACTAATATTCCTACAATTACTACAATTAATTTAAAATTATCAATATTTTTGTATTTATTTATATGTATACAATTAAAACCTTATAAACAACATATGTTTCTTTTAGAAGTATTGTCATATAGTCACATTAATTAAAATTCACAACAAAACATTGTTTAAACAATGCCAGTCACTAGTGATGTATTCATCTCTCCCTTTAGCACAAATTAATGTTAAACTATACTAGGCATTATTTATTTAGACCTTCCAATATGCCTGTGTACTGTTTGTCTACCTTCCTATTGTGGTTTTGAATTGGATAATTTTATTTTTAAATGTTTTTCCTGATTTATTATGTCTCTTATTATATGGCCTGTGTAGTGTGTTTTTAAGTTTTTTTGTTTCTGTTTTATAGTTTGCAGTATTGTTGATTTTTTAGTTATTTCTTCTACTATTCTTCATTTTGTGTTATTTGTCATATCCATTATGGTGGGGTTTTTTAATTTGAATTCATGGTTTAAAGTTATGCTATGTTTTTTTTTGTCTACTATAATGGTTTTTTTTTAAAAAAGTTAAATTTATGGTTTAAAATTATAGTATGATTTTTGTCATGTCTATTATGGTGGGTTTTTTAAATTTAAATTTATGGTTTGGTGGGTAGTCAATGATGAGTAGTTTATATTCTTAACATTTTTGCAGTTTGTGACATGTTGTTTAATCCTGGTTTCAAGTTTTTTGGTGATGTTGTTAATCCTGGTTTCCAGTTTTTTGTGACATGTTGTTTTATCCTGGTTTTTGACGTGACAACGTCTTATAAATCATTTTGCGGGATGCAATGTTAGAAAAAGTGTCCCGTAACGGAAGTAGATTGTTTTGTTTACATTTAATACAAAACATTATTGGATAACTATAGTAACCATTTAAACATTTATTGTTTTGTTTACATTTAATACAAAACATTATTGGATAACTATAGTAACCATTTAAATATTTTACTTATATAAACTTTTATTTTTTACGTGACAACGTCTTATAAATCATGTAATATTAGCATAGAGTATACGTTGTCACGGAAATATGTCGCCTCGGCGCGACGCGCCGAGGCCTACACGGGCACGGTTTTTTTTAGTTGTTTTTTTCTAATATATGTTGTTTTATCCTGGTTTCCAGTTTTCTGGAAATCTCTCCAATATATATTTTTTCACAGTTTTCTCCTGTGTGATCGTTATTCCATTTACTAATTAGTTCCCCTTATCATACTGAGGTCTAGTAACAGACAATCGATAAGTCAAAATTTATTTTCATTTAATATTACTTAACAATAAAAGAAAATATTATTTAGAGTTTTCCTATTTATTATTCATTACAGTAATCATGTAGTATACAATGAGCCTTTAAAGTTGTTTGGAATGAATCTATAAGAAGTTAATAAGTGCTAAGTGGTAGGCCGAAACATAGGTGGGAGGATTATGGAAGACTGATCTTGGAAGTTTGGCTTCGAAGGGCTGTCAGTGCTCAGACGTTTGTAGAAAAAGTTTGATTAGTATTAACATCAACCTTTGGGTGCACTAAGCCTTTTTATGATTTATTATAATGATGTACAATTAAGGTTGTTAATAATTTTATTTATGATTTTGATTATTTTAAATTATTTAATGTTAGTATCCATGATCATTTGAATTCAATAATTTATATACTCTTAGTTATTTTATTTATTTTTTCAGATTTGAATTTACAGATAAAGAAACCAATAGGAAAATCGAAACAACTGTTGAAAGATACTTTCTTACTCAGTATGGTATCAAATTGAAGTATCCTCACCTCCCATGTCTTACTGTTGGTACACGCGAGAAGCCTGTATCCCTTCCAATGGAGGTAATTTTGTAAATTTATGTATATGTTTTTTATATTTATAAATAAATGAAATATGATATGGTCTGGGTGGAGTAAAAAAAAAAAATAGTGAGCCAATGTTTCGTCCCACGTTGCAGGGCTTCATATCAAAAATATACAAATACTTAACATAAGTAAAAAAGTAAACATAAATTACAAGGGTATGCAATGAAACAAAAATTAAATAAGAAAAAATATATAAAAGATTATATAAACAATAAATGAAAATGGAAAGAGGAACAGATAAAAAGAAGAAATATAAAAGAAAGTACTAACTAAGAGATGAAAATGGGGATAGGAATATAAGGAAGAAAATGAACGAGACAGAATTCATACCTGTTTTGACAGAAGTCAAAGTCAGAGTGAACCGTTTGTATTGGGAGGAGTAGGGATGGCATAAAGTATGTTACATTTGAAAATAATTTTAAAGTAAACAGTGTAGGAAATGAAGAAAATATTAAAATTAGGTAAACAATAAAGGAAAATATAATGATAATATACATAATAGAGGGAAGAAGGACTATTTAACAAAAAAAAAAATTACATGTACACAGATAAAAATTAAGTTAAAATAATGGGATACAATAAATATAAATGATAAAGAAAGACATTATACCAAATGAATAGGGATACAGAGGTATGTACAGTAGTATATAAATACTATAATAGAAAAATTAATTATAAAATAATTAATGTAAGTATACTTGAGCTGGTAACATATGAATATAAATTAAAAAAAAGATACATAAATATAAAAGAAAAAGGAAGGATAATAACTATAAAATATAATTAAATTAAGTATGGGGTGAGAATTTAGAAAATAAAACCAAAATAAAAGGCACGACAGTAAAGTGGGCTTCTGAAATGCAGAACGTAGAGGGAAGAAGCGTTATGTGGGTTTTTATAAGGTTCAAAATGTGTCATTATGTCAGGGAGATGCAGTCTTTATCGACTTAATGATTGACAGAATTCTCCATTAAATTTATATGAATGGACTCTAAGATAAGATGTTTTTTATGGTTAGGAACAGTAGCGAAACTTGAAGTATTATCAAAAGTAAAAGTATGATTCAGGTTTAAAGCATGTTCTGACAATTTAGAAGAAAATGGGTTACAGGAGTTGATAGAAGTTTTGTACTGGGAAATGCGGTTCTTAAGTTGATTCTTAGTTTCACCGATATAGAAAGAATTTGCAACATGGGGTAGAACAAGGTATCTGGTAAACTATATTGAAACAGTGTAAAAAAGGAATAGGGTCTTTTAATTTGGAAAAAAGATAAGAAATTTTGTTGTGGGAATAGTGGATCTTAAGGATTTTTTAATACTGTCAAAAAGAATGGAGATATAGGGAAGGGGCCTGTACTGAAAAAGAGGTGGAGTGGGTTGAGAACTGGAGTAACATGGTAAGTGTAAGAATTTTTTTTTACCGCAACCGGACCATATTTCATTTATTAATAATACACTCGGTCAATCTGCGTTCTTCTAGTATTTTATATTTATAGTTTGAAATTTTAGTGTTGTTCTATTATTCACATATTACTGTATACATTTGGGTAATTACCATTGGTTAAAGTTTTTTCATTACTGAAGCTGGGGAAATTTCATATTCATGTGGGAAATTAAAAAAAATTTATGTACTCCAAACTAGGGATGGGATATCGATATCGATATTATCGAAATATCGATATTTTGTCTCCGATATCCGATATTTTGATATCGATATTCAGTAACCGATAATATCGGAATATCGATATTTCCCTCCAATAATATCGGAATATCGGTTTCTAAA
>NW_027112128.1:1510116-1512682 GCF_000696795.3 Halyomorpha halys | reverse complement strand
GTTGCTTTTTTTCATAGTTATTTAGAGTTTCTTATGTATTTTGATAAGGTATGACATGATATAAGTCTTCCAATATCATGCTATGGTATCATTTTATAATTATTATTACTTTAATTCGTTAAATTTTCGATATCGATATTTTAGGTCCGATATAATATCGATATCGCTATCCGATGTCGATATCGATACCGATATCGATATTTTTCTTTCGATATCCCATCCCTACTCCAAACCCAAAAATTTGCCCTCATATTTTACTTTTTAGACTTGGAGGAACAAATTGGGTTCCATATCTGTCAGTATGTAGTCAAATTTGTCTTCAGACGTAATTGATATGAAATGTTGCTCCAATTGTGTTAAAATTGTTAGGGATTGTGCGGTCTGGTACGTACCTAGTTAGTCCAGTTTGAGAATTGAAATGGGAATTTGTATTGCCATTTATTTTCACATTCATAATTTTTCAATAAATTGTGAATTATTTAATGACTTAAATGCATTATTTAACACGTTGATTGCCATGGCAATTTTCAGAAACCTGGCCTAAAATGATAATTTGATTTAATCACATGATATTATTAAAAACTCTAATTCTAGTGCATAGTTGTCAATCAATCATCAAAAATGTGTTTTTAAAAATAAAAAAGTCTTACTTCATAGTCTTACGAAGGTCTTACTAATATTAATTTGTAGTTGGCTTCTGTAACAGAAATGTCTTTGCAGAAGCCAACTTCAAGTTAATTCTCTTGCAGACACTTAAGGACACGCTTCGACCTGCCGTTTCTCTAAACCTGAATCATAGATACGCATCCATATTTGTACTCAAGCAAAAAAATGCCGAGAAACACCTTATTTCTGTCCAGCCTGTAAAGAGAAGATTGTTTTAAGAAGTTCCACAAACAATAAAATATTTATCAATTAATTAATTAAATATCCAAATATTAAATATTATGTTGAAGATGTCCCTGAGGATGGCTGGAAGAGCCGAAACGTAGGACAAATAAATAAATATATAGTGTTGAGACTATTTTGGATATTTAATTAATTAATTGATAAATATTACCTGGTCTCGAAAAATTTTGAAATAATGTAATTAAAAATAAAATATTATTTTATTTATTGAATTTGAACTAATTTTTATAATTATATTTTTTGTTCTTTTCCCTGAAGTCATCTATCGATATTAGCACTGATATATTTTGAGTTTAATCGTAGCTGCACAAAAATGGCTAGTAAACGAGGCGAGTTATCTCTTAGTTGGCAGTCAACGTGTTAAAAACATATCAATTTATCAAATCATCTTAGGTGGCAATCTTAATCTTTATCTTCGATTGGGCATGATTGTTAATGAAAATCACCATATAATCTGAAATGAATTATTTTGAAATTTTTTAAAGATTCTCATTCAAGGATCTCTGTATTAATAATCCAGGCTCATGTTTATAATCATGTGTTCCCGTCCCCTTGTGTAAAATAGATCGCACCTACACATTTTTAAATTCCACCAAACTATCTTTTATAATTAAAAATTAATCAATTTCCTTATTAATCTCCAAATTCGCATGATTTAAAAAAAATCATAACTTTATTTTAATGTTGCTTCAACATGGGAATTAGTGTAAAATGGCTCTAGTGTCTATTTCATCAGATTCTGTCTACTACATTTAACTTAACAATATGCAAAAGTAATTTTCTAGACACACATTTTGAACATGGCTCCCAGTAAATTTTATTCTCCAGTGACTAATAAAATTTAAGATAAATAAATAATAAAATTTATTCTTAAACCTTAAAATCTTTTTCATTATCCACCTGTGTAATTAATTAATTAATGGTTAAACCTGACTTCATTAATGCTTTTTATATGCTGTTAATAATACAATACATAATAATTTTAGTTATTGTACTACTGAGGGTCAATTTCTCAGTAGTTATAAAATGTGCAAATGATTTTGTCATTAGATACTCTTCAGAAATCATTGTTTATGGATCCTATTTTTTTATTTTTAACTTTATTCCCGAAGTGATTATGGTTAAGTTGAAATCTCATATACTGCCACTCATCCCATCAAATTTCAGTAATGTTTAGATCTAGGTGACTCCAAATATTGTACTAAAGCGTCTTACAGGTAACTTTTTTCCTATTGGTATTTATTATTAACACAAAGGAAAAACGATTTTACAAGTTGATTAACAATAATTATCTATAATTCAATATTTTAATGGGCACTATAAAGATGAGGTTGGGTGGATGCCCCTTATTCTATCTTGTAATATTTGCTAAGTGTACTTATAAACAATGTTTTCTTTTATAAAAAGGTTTTAATTTTTTTTTTCAGTTGTGTAGGATTGTACCAGGTCAAGTAACAATAAAGAAAATGAATGATACTCAGACTCGTACGATGGTAAAAGAGGCTGCTGTTGATACAGAAAGGAGGAAGCAAAAGATTCTTAAGTCTGTAAGTGTAACTATGATTAGGATATTAATCTTAATTAGTCTTTCAGTTTGAGCTTAGTTTAATTTTATCAATACTAATTTTATATATATATTGTAATAATTTTAAAAAAT
>NW_027112128.1:1508031-1509436 GCF_000696795.3 Halyomorpha halys | reverse complement strand
CATCTTGACTTTGTTTGGAATCACGAAGTTATTATAAACAATGAAACTTGGTTAGCTTGCTTTTTGGATAAACAAAACAAATGAAGAATCTTAAAATGATACATAAAAGAAAACATATTAAAAACCCTTTATACATCAAAAGATACTATTTACTACAAAAGAAGCATATTACAAAATATATATATATATTGTAATAATAAAAAAATATTATTTAAAATAAAATAAAAATTATTTTAATCGTTTCAAACTTGTTTCAAATATACAGGAGATAGCTTGGGTTCAAATTAAAAACTTCAATATTTAACAGATAATATAATTTGATAACATAAGAGACTTTTCTCAGGGCGGGTTACCTGGCAATCAGAACAGACGACACTTTACTACTAATAAGACTAACTTAATTTCTAGACATTTTACAAACACAATAAATTCTACTTAGAAACAAGACTAACCAATTACACAGCTTCCCCTGATAATTGTTGATCTCTTCTCGATGATGGTATATCCAACTCCCAACAATGGTTTTTTTTTTTCTTTCCCCTCTCTAGCTGAACGGACGTGTTCTCCCCAAGCTCGCAAAACCAAGAGTCACATTTCCTCTCCTCCATCTTCAATTTTCACTGCTCAATCCAATAAATAATCGATTGTTGTACAATCACTCTGATTTATTTGCTATAATTTGCGATGTAATTAGTTTATTGATAATTTTCACTTTCCTCCATTTCTTCTTTGAATATTCCTTTTCCATAATTACTGTATAGTAACAACAAAAGTTGAAAACATTTCAATCCATATTATCAAACAAACAACCCAACGAACACTTCGGAAGGATGCGCACCGCCATCTATCTCGTTTTGAAAAGCGTCTTTATTTTAGATAATGAAAACTGGGCAGCTTGCTTTTTGATTTAAAATAACAAATAAACAATATACATAAATAAAAACATAATTAAAATAATTTATCTATAAATATCAACTATTTATTAAAAAGGAGGATATTACTATATATTGTAATAATTTTAAAAAATATTAAAAATAAAAATAATTTGGATCGTTTTATAACTTTCTTCAAATATAAAAGATATTTGGGTTCAAGTTAAGAACTTTAAAATCAAATCGATAATATAATTTTATTATACAAAAAGACTCTTAATTTTCTTATATAAAAAGAGAGACTCTATATCTCAGGGCGGGTTACTAGCGATCAGAATACAAACACTTTTACTATTAACTTAATTAAATTAATATCTCTGTTACAATTGTATTTAAATTTAGTTATAACCAAACTAACCAAGTTCACGATCTTCTTTCGTTGATTCCTTGGTGTCTTCTTTTTTCTTATTGTTCTTGTCTTAGCGTCCAAAAATGGCTTCCTTCTTGACAGAAATTGATGATGACCTCTTCAT
>NW_027112128.1:1501072-1507691 GCF_000696795.3 Halyomorpha halys | reverse complement strand
TATATATGTACATATGAATTCAGGAATTACATGACGTTAACCTAATATATAAAAATGAATATTTGTTTGTTAGTACTTAATGAACTGTCTTACCGTTCATCCAATTGTGATGGGGCTTTTTTCTAAATTTTCAGGATTTTTCCACAAAGAATATTGGCGCTGACTTGGTATAAAAAAAGTTATTAACAAAATTAAGCATTTTTGGCATGTAGCGCAAAAAGTATACATAACAGTTTAGTGATTCTATGGAATGATTTTTATATTCACTAAAAATTAAAAAAACAATGAGGATTTTAGTAAAGTAGGTCAACAAAATTTTTTTTAGAAAAAACAAAACAAATCCTATTTGTTTCTAGCATCAGATGAAGCCCTCAAATAGCATTTTTCACCTTGATTTATTTGGAGAATTTTGTTTTTCTTGTGACCATTGTTGATATTATCGTTCATAACTCCTCTGCATTTTATCCAATTCCTACATTAATACTACCGTTGGAAAGCCGAATGTCTCCTCTCTTAACCTACATTAACAAAATTTAGATTTAATACTCTTATAAGGGTGAAATATTAGTTTCAAATAAAGAAAACTTTTCAAATGTTTAATTTTATATCTCCAGTTCTAATTTGTTTAATTAGATCCGGTTTGTGCCCTTTAGTGCAGTTTATAGAGCCTGAAACCACTCCCAAGTTTAGTGTAGATTGGTTGAGTCATGTTAAAGTTAGTTTTTTTTAGGTTATTTTTCAAAATAAATCAAAAGCCTATCTATGTAAGGCAAAAAGTTTTCCAATTTTTTCGAAAGTTCGTATGTAAGTGTTTCTCGAGGTGCTAGAAACAAATATTAACTTTGTTTCACTCCTATAAAATCTTTTATCACACTTTTAACAGGTCAATCTTTCTGAATTATCTCAAAACAGTATTTAAGCACAATGATGGTGATTATATCAAAGCTATTCATATTTTATGTAGTATACTGTAATATCCTCTTTTTAGATAAATAGTTGTTTATTTATATATAGATGGTTTTAGTTATGATTTTATTTTATGTATCAACATTCAATATTGTTCATTTGTTTTGTTGAACCAACAGGCAAGCTAACCAATTTTTATCAGTCAAATATGGAGTAAAAATATAGTTTGCTCTACCCATAATTTGTGTAAGTAGCTGTTCATTTGGTTGTTTCATCGTGTTCTGATTGTCTGGAAAACCTACCCTGAGATAAGAGTCTATAATGTTATATAATTTAAAATAAAATTCTCATATCTATTTAATATTTAATTTATTCATTTGAACCTTGTAATCATCAAAGTTATATTTTAGATCGGAAAATTAGAAAAACTATTAAATTTCCTTATTTATAAAATAAATTTTGTAATATTACAATATGTATATGACAATATATGACAAACACAGATTGTCAAATCGTGTAAAAGAATAAGAAAAATCTACTAAATCAGACCAGTATTAACGATTTACAGCGAAGTTAGTTGTTACCATAGTTACTGTCTTATCACTTCATCTATATATTAATTGATATCAAAGATTCAATAGTGTTCAATTAATGTATATATGTCCTCAAATATTACAATAGTGAAGCATTGCCGGGTCTACTAGTCATCTATAATATTATATAAAACTGAGGTTTGTTAGTTTGAACATGGTGATCTCGGGAACTACCTTGTTTGGAATGTTAAGGCTTTAGGCTATATAGCATTACACTACAACCTCTAAGAACAGAGCAGTATCCATCAACATCAATCCATCTGGAAAACTGTTGGCAATTCAAAAAATTATTGTTTCTGTTAAAATATAATTAAGGTATCATCTGTAACTCGTTAAATACTATCTACATTTATGTAAACTTACAAGAACTAAACTAACTCAGATTAAAAACCTAAAATTTTTCCATAATTGAAGAGCTACGAGGATGCTAATTTTATTCAATGTTTTTTATATTCCTATTATGAAGGCTGGAATTCAAGTTTTGAACTGCTTAAAATTACTTTAATTTTAATTTCAAAAAAATATGCAAAGCCACTGTGTAGAAAGGAGTATTTAAAAATATTCTTCCAAGTAAAACTCTTTGTTTAATTTTCCTTAATATTTCACATGTTCTTCCACTTAGCTTTTCAATTGTGTATTTACATTCAAGTATACCATAGTTTGGTTAAAAATGTATTGGTATGATTCATATTGATAAGATTTGTTTTATTTTTAGTTAAAATGAGTAATATTTGTAATGTAATAATCATAATATAAAAAAAGATCATCCATTCATTATTCATATAATTGTTTCTCATAGTAATTATATTTGTTTTTTTTTCTTCCAGATTGACCAAATAAGATTTAATGAAGACCCATGCTTGAGAGAGTTCGGGCTTTCAGTTGATGATCAGTTCACAAAAGTTAAGGCTCGAATCATGAATGCACCAACTGTTGAATATCGAGAAAAACCGGTTTGTTTATTTTATTTTTTTACTAATACTTATATTTCATATAATATTATTTTAGAAATTTATTCTTATTTTCTGTTGGCATAAATTAAGTATAACTTGAGTTATATGGTCAATTAAATTTTTTAAAAAAGAATTAGAACCTCTCTTCATTAGAACCTCAGAATTAGAACCTGATGGGGAAAAATTAAAACACATATTCTATCTTTAAAACTTCTACAAATTTTCTCTAAAAGAATCTTTCAATAAAAATCTCTATTGAAAATGATCTGGCAGAGGGTTCAATTTTTTTTTTTTTTTTTTTCAATTTGTAAGTCAATCTTGTAAAATATTTTCCAAACTTTAAACATATGCATATTCCTTCTTTAATTTTCGTTACACTGATTACCCCTTTGTAAAAAATAAAAACTCTCCTACGGACATTCTTTCCTAAGGACAATTTTTTAAAAGATGTGAGTCTGATTTTAAAATAATTCACTAGGGAATTCCAAACTGATGGGATGAGTAATAAAAAATGGCCATTTTCCTGGGTAATTTAAAAATAAAGTTATTTTAGCACAATTTTTTTTTTTTTAATGAAATGTTTATTATTGACTGCAGATTGAATAAGAGGATATGGTTGGGGGTACAATCAGCAATGAAACACAAATAAGTTAAACTTATTTATTTGTGCTGATGTTTTTCTATAGAAAGTGTATACCAATTTTTTTATATGATGGTTGCCATCTTAAAACTGGCTGCCGCAAGGGGTGTAGCTAGAGGTGACCATCCAATTTATTTTAACCATGGTGGGAGATCTTTCTTTCTGTCACAAAATAAAAGTCAACCTCCATGGCCAGATTCCCTGCAGTAACAAGGCAGTCGAGGCTGACGCCTTAACTTCCTTAGCTACAGACAGCCAACATGAATTGTATCAGAAAAACTAATCAATAGTTGCATTGTCCAAAAAAAGGGGAAAAAACATATTTTACATTTTTTATTATTGAACCAACCCATTATAATGTAACTGGAATAAAAACGAAGTTTTATTAGAATATATTTATTGGTAGGGAATTAAAAGAAAAAATTCCAAAATTGAAGCATTATAAGTTAAATATATACAAATCAGATTTCTCTTGAAAATTGGCTAAAATAGTTCCCATTGGCCAACAAAATGTACCTTTAAGGAAATTGATACATAACTGGTAATGGAGAAAGTGAAATTCATCTGTGCTTAAGAACAACCCAATCAATTTTGATGATATTTGGTACACACTTCATATTAGGTCTATAATTGTTTTTTAATAATACAACAGCATGGCAGCTGATTTCAAACAAATTTGTTATGCATTTTCCCTAATTAAAAATGTTTAATACTGAATTAACTCCATCCTTTTTTGGTTTTGTGCCATTATCCCCTTTTGCATACATTTTTTAATTTAATAAATATTAATGCTGTTTCCCAAGAAAATCCATTCACTCTTTTTTAATCAAGTTTTATTGCTTTATAGGTTCCTGTTAGACAAGGCGTCTGGAGGAGCGAGAAGTTTATTAACGGAGCAGAGTTGGTTCAGTGGAGAGTTGTGAATACTAATCCAACGGTCAGAGAAAATGAATTAAGGTAATTATTACGGAATAAAGTTTCTTATTAAATTTGCGTTCTAGCAAAATTTTAAATTGTTAATAAAGTAAAATAATTGTATTAGTTATTTTGTCCTCTTTGAATAGCTGAGTTGCAAAGACTGCATGTTCATTCGTCTTAAATATCAAAATATATTTTGTCACTTACATATAAATTATATATATAATATTCTAATAGATATATTAAAATCCTGATAATTTGTATTGCTAAGAGTCCATGGATTACTGATGAATTTCTGAATGTTAAAATTATTTAGATAACCAATAATCTGAAGTCAAAAATAAAAAATTAGAACTAATGAAAATTTCATTAATATGTATGATTTAGTATGGCTATTGGTTAATATAGTTCCTAGTTGTGGTTACTTGCCAGTCTTTAAATGTTTTAATGATTGGAGAAGTTCGTCGGGGGTGCGGTCAGCAAAGAACAACATAAATAAACAAAACCATATTTATTTATTTAAAATCAAAAACTAAACACAGCCAAAAATCTTATTCATCGTGGTTTTTCTCTCTCGGATTCCCAATTTCATGACAATAACTATCTCCGCATTAAACAAATTCTCTTAAACAACAACTTCCCTCCAAAAATCATCGACAAACTCTTTTACAATTATAAAAATTCTCTGCAATCTTTTTCCATCCCCTTATACAGATCATTACCTTACATACCCTTTTTTACAGACAACATTCAAAAACAATTACGTTCCTCCATCCCAAACCTCCGTCTAGCCCTCAAAGCCCATAACAAACTGTCAACTGTTGTGTCATAACGGTCTTTCTTGACAGTTACGTTTCTAACCGCAGTCGAGTAGCTCATTCTAGCGGAAATTTCAAATAAACTCTTACATCAATCAGTTGCTAGCCTACCTTCTACGCCACAACGTAAGTCTCCCTTCTCGTTCTCATATTTGTTACATTATTCTTTTCCTTTCTCCATATACTACCTTATCCTATTGTGTATATATAAATATATTTATATTTATAGTATAGGTATATAAGTTAATTCTCACAATGTAATTCAGATATAAGCCACTCATTATTTTTCATTGTCTGTCATAATACACCTCATTTTAAATGTTTTACTTTGCTTTATTGTTCGAAATCAAGGAGGTTATTTTTTCCTTGTTCTTCAAAATGGATGTTATCGTGGATGAAGGAACATGATAACATTTAAACATATCAGTTTGTTAGGGACCATCAGCTACTGTGTTTATGTTATTTCTTTAATTTCGAAAGATTAATAGTTTACAGTATGTAACAGATTGTTGGAAGATAATCCGGGTAGTAGTCAAGTAAGGTACAGAAATAGTAAAAACTATTAGTAACCAATGTTTCACCCCACTTTACAGGGCTTCATCTGGACTAAATGTGAACAAGGCAACGAACATTGTAAAATATGATTAAACAATTATAATATCAATTAAAATAGTGTAAATAATTGTATAAAAAAAGAGTAATGCAGTAAACTAGAGGAATATAAATAGAATACTAATTAATTACAAGTTATGTAGTGAGTGATAGAATTGCTAATGTAAAAAGTATTGAATAGTGAAATAATATTGAATAGAAGTAGTAACATTAAATATTGTAACATTAAAAGAAAAAGTGATTAAGTAAATGAGGTATAAGTATAATGCAATAATAAATAAGTGGAGGGTAGATAGGTGAACGGTTAAATAAAGGAGTGTGAAAAGATGATAAAAGAAAAATAATAGAGATACTTCACCTGAATTCAGGTGCTTTCAGAATGAAGTAAGAGGTGAGAGTAGTATACTTAAGTGGAGATGCAATGGTTTATAATAGAAAAATCAGAAAAGATATTAAAAGTATCAGAATATAATAAGGTAATTTAATGGTTACAATGGAATAGAAATAGGAGAGGATGAGAATTGTATAAGATAAATAAAAAGAAAATATAAATAAGAAAACAAGCATTAAAAATTAAATACAGTTTAGAGAGTAAAATAATTAAATAAAAGTAAAAAATATGAAACATAAGAAAAGTAGTAAATAATATAATAAATTAAGAAATAATAAAATTAATCAATGGATTAATTTTTATTAATTTTACATACTATGGAGATGTAATAGTGATAAAATTGACATAATGTGATACAAGGTAGAAAAGAGATATAAAGTATGAGTAAAAATAAATTAACAATAACAAATAAACTATAACGAGCGTCAAAAATAGTCAAGGCATGGAGTAAGGTTAGGAGGACAGGACTGAAAAGAAAAAGAAAAAACATAATATAAGATGAAAATATAAAAGTAAATAGAAGGAAATTGGTATAAAATAAAGAGAGTAGGGTAGAATAGGACTGTCATAATTTTTAATAAGGTTTAGGATATGCATGACTTAAAGAATGGAGGTGAAAGGAAAAGTAAAGTTGTGGGGTAGGTGATGCCATGGGTGGTTGGCAAAATCTATAATTGAGGTAGCTGGCACCAAATATTTACTAAACAGATAACCTCTCCTGTCCTTTTTGGCTCCTTTTTCCTCTGCTCAGCTATGTCATGTATATTTACTAAACAGATAACCTCTCC
>NW_027112128.1:1486393-1500842 GCF_000696795.3 Halyomorpha halys | reverse complement strand
GTATATTTACTAAACAGATAACCTCTCCTGTCCTTTTTGGCTCCTTTTTCCTCTGCTCAGCTATGTCATGTATATTTACTAAACAGATAACCTCTTCTGTGCTTTTTGGCTCTTTTTTCCTCTTCTCAGCTATGTCATGTATATTTCTTTTAAGTTCATCATTTATTTCTTCCCTGTCAGACTGATATTCTAGGTCTGTATCAGTGTCACTTTATTTAATTTTCTAATAAATCATCTACTGCTTTTAAAATGAAAAAAAAATACTTACAGAATTGTTAATTCCTGCCAATGACATGTTCTGAGAATTAATGTGTACTATTACTGCTGAAATAAGTGATATTTATTTTAACAATAATATAATTCCTTTAAATATTGAAAAATATCACTTTTATCATGTATAATTTCTACCAATGTTTTTCTTATTCCAGAAAACTTGCTAGTGATTTAATAAATTATGGAAGGGAATGTGGCATGAACATATCCTCCAATTACAAATTCGCTTTTAAGGAAAGTACTCGTGATCTTGAGCAATATTTTAGTCAGTGCCTAAGTGAAGAAGTAAAACTTGTTATTGTCATCTTACCCGATAAGGGTACGATGACGTATGGTAAGTTTGTATTTGTATTACTATCGAATCATTTATTACAGGGGGACTCAATAAGTCCTTGGTAATTTTTTTTCTATATAATCTCCTTTGATACACTTGTTATATTTCCCTCCAATTTTACTAAGCCATCAGAAAACTGTTATTTCCTCCAAATAGGCATTTGTTTGGGGGATGGCCTCCTCATTTGATTTGAACTGTTATCATCTAAGTCATTGTTTTCTTTTAATTTGGAAATCAAAAGAAGTTACAGTAGGCCAAATATGGTGGATGGTCTAATACAAGTAATTTGAACTTTAATTCCTTAATTTTTGTCATTAAAGCTGAGCCTGCTTGCACCCATGCACTGCCTTGATGAAAGCAATTTTTTTTGTTCTAATAAGGACCTTTTATCTTTATCTTCTCTCTTAGTCAGAAGATAAACTATGCATAATACTGTTCAGTGATTTTTTTTTTAAATAGTTGTTTAGGATAATTCTAATTCTACGTGCATTTCAAAAAATCTCACGCATCTTTACCTTCTTTGAAACTAGTTCGCCTTTCACACCCCCATTGTTTTGACTGTTACTTCATCTCAGGAGTGTAGTAGTATATTCATTTTTGGTCTGTTAAAAATTGACATAAAAACTTGTCCAAATTATGATATTTTAAATTTAATTCATCATACAATTCAAATAATTTTATTAATTTATCTATTTAATATCTATTCTTTAATTTGTTCTAATTCGGCTGTGGCAGATAATTATGTGTTTATTAACCCTGTGGGTTCAGGTGCCCTTCTGGGACACACCCACCCTTAATTGGGGATGAAATCTGGCAGTAGTGTGTGATCATGAACAAACACTGCCTTGCACATCCATTATTTAAGAAACATTATTTCTTAGCAAAAGTACTGAAACCTTGACCCTTGATGGGCTGTAGTGCTACAGATTTTCGTTTTCATTTTTTCCATCACCTATTTATATTTCTTATTAAAACTAGGTATGCATCTTAAAAATTAATTTTTAAAGATAGTGTTATTTTATTTTTTTAAGTAATTCTGATTTCTGCGCTATTACTGAATTATCTCACCATCTTTAAAGGGTCAATATATCACCAGCTGATGATTTATTTTCTTCAAAATATTTTAACAGAATCTTTAAATCTTCCTTTGTATAAGCGTGACTAACTTTTAGATAATGTTGATTTGGCAGTAACAATTGATAATCTAATAATACATATATATTTTTAATTTTTCAGCATCCATTAAAAAAATTGCCGAACTTCAGGTTGGTATTCTTACTCAGTGCCTAAAGTCAATCACAGTGACGAGGAGGCTCAATGCTGCAACATTCTTAAATATATTACAGAAAATTAATGCCAAGCTTAATGGCATCAACCACCACATCACCAATAGTTTTTGGTAATAGATTGTTTGTTAATTATTATTATTTTATTTAATATTGATAAATGAAATATAATTGAGTTATTCTATGAACTAATAAGAAGTAAGTAGTATAGTAAAAACAAAACTATTGAATGAAAGATTTTCCAATTTAAAATGAGTTCTTCATAAGATTATTTTTAGAAAAATTTTAATATTTAAATAAAATAAATGATGAAAAAAGAAAATCAGTATCATATTGCTTGTGTTCCTTCCCTTAATGGTCATGAGGAGGTTTAGTCATCTGAGGATGACCACCCCTAACTAATTTAAAGGCTATAGATATTACTGCCATTGTATAGGATGACTAATCTTAGAGGTCTCCTGTCATTTAGTTGCCTGAATTTTTTGGCTTCCAGGAATAGTGATGAAAAATAATGAAATGTATTTGTATCAACACATGAAGAAAAATGAAAATCTTCACTGCTACAACCCATGAACAGAGGTTACTTCATAAGTTAACTGTTTCTTGAACAACGGCTATGCAAGGAAGTGATTTGTTCAAGATCATGCTCAACTGTCAATTTTTTCTCCCATTAAGAGTACTCACTTAACAGCAGCCAGGGACCTGTTTCATAATAAAGTACAAACTAATATTATTAGTCTTGTCGATTTAACTTAATACAATTACACTGACTTGTACAATAGTAACTTGTACTTTTTAACTTCTGTAATATTACTAATAGTCCTCCCTACTGTAAAAAAAAAAAAAAGTATTAGTGTAATTAACACGTTTCGATACTTGTATTTTGAACTAATACTATTAGCTTTCATTATGAAACAGGGCCCTGGTGGACCCTGGAGGGCTCCCAGACAGACAGGGTTTGACTCGTGGCTGTAGTACTGTTACTACAGCCATGAGTCAAACCCTGTCTGTCTAATTATTTACTCTTAATTGTAATAAATTAATAACTGTCTAATTATTATGTAGTAAATAATTATCTGCCACAACTGGATTTAATCCCTGGTCCTAGAAGTTAGTTACACAGCTCTTTACGCATATCAGTTCCCCGCCTTCTTTGTTCCTACCATCCCACTACCATAAATTCACCCCTCTCAATGGACACTTAAAAATATTGAAAATGGAGAAAGCTATTATTAAAAAAAAAATAGTAAAAGGAAGATGGTGCAAGTGCAGTAAAAGAAGAAACTCAAGTAGTATTACATGTGAGCCAACATTTCGTGTCACGTTGCAGGGCTTCATCAAATACAAACACTAAAATAAGGTAACAAAGTAACAAAATAGATGATATGAAATAAAATTGACCAAAGGTCTGGTTAATTATGATTCAAAATATGTGAACATTTATACTAAAATTAACAAAGTAAATTAAAGAAAAGAAAATAAGATGTTCAGTGAAACGTAAAATTAAATAAGAATTACATGTTCTACGAAACATAAAATTAAATATAAAGTACAAAAAAACTTTTGGACAATTAATGAAAAAAGAAATGATAGCAAATAAAAAATAAATATAAAAATACAGTACATACTAAAAGACCGAAAAAGGGGATTAAGAATAAAAATGAGGAATAAACAAACTAAGACACCTATCTTACCTTAGAGGGAGGAATATATGTCTCGGTGAAAAAAATTTGGCTGTTGAGTCTGAGAGGGGTGAATATACCTCCAGGTGATGAAAATTTTGCTTCCGAGTCTTGGAGGCGTGAATATATCTTTATAAAAAAATTTGACTCTCGAGTCTGTTAGATGAGTGTCAGAATTCCTGTATTTCAGATCTGTATATTGAAGACTTATGGAAACTGTCCATTGTTTGAGGTTTCACTGTATCTGACATTTATACATAAATTAGTCTGTAAAAGTTCGCTACTCTTTATTTCACTTTTTCATAGCAATTGTAATATTATGTAAAGAATTTCATTATCCATATTGCAAGTTTTAATATTATATGTACTTTATTTTTAGGCCCGAAATTTTTAAAAGACCTGTCATTGTCGTTGGTGCTGACGTCACTCACCCGGCCCCAGACCAGGTTAATGTTCCATCCATCGCAGCTGTAAGTTTTTCTTTAGTTTTATTACAATGTAATTTATCTATTGTTTATTAGTGTCCTATTATCATTAATAGAACTTGTGTTTGAATCATTTAGAACTACAGACAACATTTATGCTGTACCAATAAATCTTTATAGCTATTTCTTCAATTTAATTTTTTAAGAATTTAACTTAAAGTAAATCAGACAGTGATTCTCTATTGGGCAAAAAAAAATATCAACCATTTCAATGAATAAATATTTACTTTCTCTTTACTCTAAATTAAGTATATAAAAATAGTAAGGAGGATTATCTTGATCATTAAAAATTTAAAATCTAAATTTTCAACGGAAATATGAATTTTAAGGTTGCTTGAGTCCACTGATCTGCATGTATGTGAACAGTCTAGCTAAAATACTAAAGATTTTACGATAATGATATTATTTATTTGAGGTAAGTACCTGCCTGGGATGTTGCAGCAAATGTTTACGCTTTACTTGAATTAATGGAAGTATCACTGTATATCATCTATTCTATTCTTTTCTTCAAAAAGGTCTTTACAAATATTTATTAAACTTGGTATGTCAGTATAGAATTTAATGATCTTCTATATCAGCCATATCTTATCCCCATTCAAATTGTCTTAGAGGGCTTAAATAACTTCCTCTAAAGTACCTTAAAGTTTTTTGTTTTTTTTTAAATTAACCATCTCTCAATGTTAGTAATAATAAATGGTTAAAGATAGTCTACAAAAGAATTTGATAATCAACTAAAGGATAAATATCCAGAAATAAGAATATTAAAATAGATTTGTAAATTATTGTTAAACCAAAGATTTTTGCAAAAATTATACCTTATATATACAATTCATTTAAAAATTTTTGAGGTTAATGACTTCCATTTTGAATGAAATATTTATTAATTATTCAAAACATTGTACAACGTTTCGGGACCACTGTCCCATATTCATACACTTTAAAACCTACAACAATAATAAAACTAACATAACACCCATCTTCATCCTTATTTATTTTAATTTATACAATAATATTCACCTCATGATTTCATATGGGAAATCATCTCAACCATTTGTGCATCTTCACTTCTCCCTAGCACAGCCATCACTCTATATTTCCTACTACCTCTTTGGACCTTATCTCATGTCCAGTGTGCTGTTTGGTTACCTCCCTGTTTTTTATAAGTCCTGTTTTGTATTTAATATTAACTTAGTGATTTTTTACATAAACCTGTTTATTTCATCTGATTTTTATGTTTTTATTTTAAGTCTATTTATAATGTCGGTGTAATGTGTATTTAAGTGTTTAGTGTCAGTTTTATAGTTTACTGTGTTTTGTATGTTTTTTGTTATGTATATAACTTCTAGAAATCTGTTTTTTGTATTTTGTGCTGTATTTATTATTTTTGGATTTTCAAAATTGAATTTGTGGTTCAGTTTTATGAGTGCAATTTATATTTTTAGCGTTTTTACAATTGGTGATATGTTGTTTAATCCTAGTTTCCAGTTTTTTAGATGTTTCACCAATATATATTTTTTCACAATTTTTACAATCTATCTTATAAATTGTGTTTAGTTTTTCCATCTTATCAACTTTGTCTTTCATGTTTGACAGCTTATTCTGTAATTTATTATTGTTGTATAAACCGGTTCTGATATTTGTATGGTCATATTCTGTCAGTGTTTTTTAAATTTTATTTGTAAGGCCTGGTATGTATTGTAGTTTAAAAAACTTTTTATTATTGCTATTACTATTTGTTTCCTCTTGTCCTTTTTCTCTATTGTCGTCTATTGTAATCGTTTTGTTTATTTCTTTATAAAATTCAGTGATTCTTTTTTGACTTGGTGGTTTTTCTATTTTATCTTTCTTTGTTGTTCTGATTACTTTTATTTCTCTCGGTGTTCTACTTTCTGTGTTGTTTCTGGTTCTATGTTTATTCTTAATTTATTGTACCATAATCTGTTTATCAATCTTTTGGGATAGAAGTTTTCTGTTAGCATGGTGTATACCTCAGTCTTAATATCTTTTGTGTAAATATTGTCAGATAAGTTGATTGCTCGATCTATTAAATTTTTTTCAATGTTTTCTTTTTGGTATTGTGGATGATTTGAAAAGAAATTTAGTAATCTATTGCTTGTATTGAATATGGGACAGTGGTCCCAAAACATTGTACAATGTTATGAATAATTAATAAATATTTCATTCAAAATGGAAGTCATTTACCTCAAAAAATTTTTAATGAATTGACTCACCAGACTTCCTACAGAGATAATCCAGACTTATATATACCACCAGTTTTTTAAAGATCTGGAGAAATTAAAAATTATTAACAAACTGAATTTATTTATGGTTGTTAAGATTATAATCAGTTTTTACTTGCACTAACCTATTTTTTTTTTTCATTGGTTAGGCTTCTTTAGTAATATGGATTTTCTTTCCTCAGACTACTTCGTACTCCTCTTCCAATATTGGCGAGCTTTTTCAGTGTTCTTCTGCATGTGTCTCTAGACAGTTTTTGTATCTGAAATTTTAAGGTTCTTTAATTCTTCTCTCATTTTCTTTGTGTATCCTCCCATGCTTTTATAGATAAAAATTTTGTTAAAGATCTTTTTATTCAATCTTTCCTCCTTCGTCCTTTTCATATGCCCATAGAGCATCAGCCTTCGGATTCTTATCTCGGTTTTTGTATAGATCTCTTTGTTAGATCTTTGCCTTTAACCATAAAATTAACCTATTTATTATATACATATTTTTATTGCATAAATATAAAATGTACAATATTTACTATATTGTTTTGGAATACCCCCTTATACAATACAATTTTCTTCATACTACATTCACATTTTACAAATTTATCTATTTTACATTTTGGTTAAACAAACCCTAAAGGGGGAAAAAACCAAACATTATTGAATTAAAATAAAATACATAAAAGTGTATAATATTAATTTTTACTAAAATGGGCAAAAATTTGGCAAGATCAATAAATTAATTTATTTGAAATTACAATGGCCTTTTGTGTATTATGTGTATGTGTGAAAACTCATAAATAGTCTCTGCCTTCAGGTATTCTGTTTTTTTCTGATGATCAAAAAAGATAAAATATGGAAAGTATAAATCAATGTAGCTTGATGTTTTTCTCATGAAATAAGCTTAAATTGGGCTGTAGACACATGGAGCATGAAACTGCACATTTCACTGATTGCATAGCACAGTATTTTTAAAATGACATATTTACTTGGTTATTTTTAATCTTAGTCTCTAAGAGTGGATGAAAGAAAACTTTCTTTAGATATCATTTTAGTGAATCGTATTTCATGAACTGATCAACTTCTTAGGTGGCAGCTTCTTACGACCCAAGGGCCTTCAGGTATAATATGATTTGGAAGTTGCAGCCGCCACGGGAAGAAGTAATTAGAGATCTTGAAAGTATCATGAAAGAACAACTGATAATGTTTTATAAGAACACTAACAGGCAGAAGCCCAATGCTATCCTTTTTTATAGAGATGGTGTCTCAGAGGGACAGTTTAAGACGGTAAGTAATAAAGAGAAATTTTTTCATTCTTATGACAAAATATATTTGTTTTAATATTAATGTACTACTTATTACTTTATTGATTCATTGCTCAATAATATGGCTGCTTCTTAGCTGAAGGCTTATAGAAATAAACTGTTGATTTTATTTTGCAGTGTAAATAGTTGACCATATATTAATATGAAGAGAAGATGGTCAGGATTACGGTCAACAAAAATACACAAATGAACAAAACTTATTGATATGTGTCGACGTTATGCAAAATTTTTGCATAACTACTTTGCGACTCAACTACAGAATTTTAGAATTTTCAACCAGAAAGTCATTACATATAAATTTTACTTTCTTAGTTGTTATATTTCATGTCTGACTTGCATTGTTGACAAGTTTCCTTCTTTTTAGAAGTTTTATCCTGCTCAAACTCTGTAACCTTTTATGATGAAGATTAATTTGATATTCTACTGGTCTGCAATTGTTTTATTTTTTATAAAATCTGTTTAGAACTAAAGGCAAAGAAAAATAAAACAAGACCTTGTTGTGAAAACTATGGACAATTTTCTCGATACAGTTCATGTAGATGCTTCTTTGGAACTGATGAAAAGTTAAGATTACAATTTCTTAATGCTTCAAGAGCAACAAAGTTAAATTTAACAAAAAAGCATGACAGGTGACATTGGTGTAAATCAAAAGCTGAAACACAAGGAAGAAATAACACTAAATGACATTGCAATGGAAACTGGTGGAAAAAAATACTTATGAAGAAACAAAATTAAAATTTTAAATTTAAATTGAAAACTGATGATTTAACATTGATTAGCCTAAGCAGCAGTGATGGTGATGACCTTGTATCATCAACATGCAAATACCAGAAACTACTACATTAACAGTTTTGGAAACTCAAGATACATCATAGGTTTTTAAACAATATTACTCACTATTTTTCCAAGTATACCACTTCAAATGTTGAGTAGTAGTATTCATTAAGTTAGTTAACCTTTGGCATTGACTCTCAGACTTGTGTAGTTTAGAGCTATAATGCATTAATTATTATATATGATTCATTTTAACTAATTGTTAGTTTTTATTTCATTTATTATTTCTGCAGATCTTAGATCAAGAGTTGATGGCTATCAGGAGGGCTTGTTCTAGCCTCAGTGTCGATTATAATCCTCCAATTACGTTTATAGTCGTACAGAAACGCCACCACACAAGATTCTTTCCCAGTGATAGGGATGCAGATGGTTAGTATTAAAATGTGTTTTATTGCTATTATTGTTAATTTTATTTTTTTGAGCCTCTAGAATTAGACACAATTGAAACCCAGGGTATTGATGGTTAACTATTATTAGTTTTTAACTAAAAAGGTCAACTTGTAAAAATACACTATTTATTATTGGACAGGGAGCATTGTGTCTCCCATCAGAAATTTAATGAAGATGTTCCAGCAGTGTCATTTTTACTAATAATTAAAGTGTTATGCTGTTCAAAATAAAACTAGTATTCTATCTACTGGAGCTTAGCAGTTATTGTGCTTATGAATTATCAATTGTACTAGACATCATGTCAGCCTCTATGTTATAATATCATGAATTATCAATTGTACTAGACATCATGTCAGCCTCTATGGTATAATATCATGAATTTTAGTGAGGATGATACAGCTCTAATCTGAATAAGCTACCATGAAGGGTGGTAGTGGCTGGTTTCACGCCGTTTTTCAATTTTAGACACTTTTTAAATATTGCTCAATTAACATGTCTTAAGTTTCCTCTTCCCGTTTTAAGTAAATATTTCAAAAGTGGTATAGTATTGTTGCTGAATCGAGATTTTAGTGGGATGGGTTTGAAGATGTAATGTGGAACCGTGTTACATTTTACTTTTACTGTTTTGTGTGCTACCAATGAGTAGTTTCTATACATGCCTGTAACACTCTATTTTAACTAAGATCAAATTTACTGAATGTATTATATAATATACAGTTGTAAATTTCAATAAAAAATATTTAAAAAAACTTTTACTGTAAAGATAGTCACTACTAGTATTTTCTGTTCTTACAGGTCGTAATAAGAATGTTCCAGCTGGCACTGTAGTTGATACAGAGATCACCCATCCTACTGAATTAGACTTTTATTTAGTTAGTCATGCGAGTATCCAGGTAAGCAAGAGTAATTATCACTAAACTAATCATATGTTATTTTTGATTAGTATATGTTTAGTTGATTTTAAATATACACAAGTTCTACAAACTGATTGTTTTTTATAGGGAACGGCACGCCCTACTAAGTACCATTTATTATGGGATGATTCTAATTTATCAGAACAGAGCTTAGAAGAGATAACCTATTATCTGTGCCATCTTTTCACCAGGTAATTTTATATAGATTTTGTTTATTAAACTAAATTTTGTTTAGTTAACTTGACACAACTGTAGTTTTGTGAATTATCTCTGGTGTAATAAAAATTAGGTTAAACAAATAATGCTTATTTTTTCTTCAATTTATTTTTGAATTATAATATTACACCGAGTTTTCCTTACCTCTGAAGCTAGGTACTTTTATCATCTCAACAATCCATCCAATAGAACTTTTATATATCTATTGAAGTTGAAAATTCAAAGTTCTTAAAAATACTTGTGATATGTAAGATTTTTCATAAGGCCTAACCTATATTATTTCCTAAGTTCGATAGAATCGAAACTGAATGTTATTCTGGATGGAATTTCTCTATTATACTTATTGATTATCGGGCAGTATGAGGTTTCCAGGATAGGGTTTGGTAGTTCCTTAACTTAGTACAGTGTAATCTTGGTAATCCAAACTAATTTCTGCAGAGAAGTGTTCAGATTACTAAAAGTATTAGGAAAAATAGTTTTAAAAAAATTCAATTATATGAATGTTCAATACTATTTTTATTGATTTCATTTCTTTTACATCCCCAGTAATGCTAAGGATGATTTAATTTGTTGAAATTATAAGATTGGTCATTTATAAGTGAAAAAAGGTATAAATAAAACTATAAATACTCTTTTTATGGATTTATTTAAAACATAATAAAAAAAAAATAAAAAAAATGAGTTCACCAAAAAAATTGGTATTATACATTTTACTACTACTATCAATTAAATTAGTTTTACAGAATCAAATTATTTATGCAATAGATATTATGTATTTCTGATTCCACCAAAATATATTATGAACACTTCCTAGGAATTAGATTATCCTATATTGAAACTGTAAAAATTGCCACTTTCGGGTAACCTGAGATAACTGAAACGGATTGGGAGGGACTCCCATAATGTAGGCACTACCAGCGCCCCATGTGGCCAAAAACAAAAGCACCTCCTTCAGCACTCTCTGTGGATGTGAAGCAACCTGGGCATGAGAGAGCCATCTTGTTTTTTTGCCAATGGCGGTTCTTTTTCTTTACTGTTATTTTTTGTGCAAAGTGAGTGAGTCGAGAGACTCTGGGATGCCCCCTCCCGGAACAGAAGGAGATAGGAGAATGAGGAAGAATAGCAAAAGAATGGAATAAGTCCACCTGTTAGCATAATTAACATCCATCATCATCACATCCACATCAACAGTTTTCTATAGTCCAATCATTCTAAATTAATTAACACTATCTAACAATAATTTTTTTATTTTGGGCACCCCCTACACCACCTATAACTTTAGACAATAGAATTTAGTTTCAGTTAATCATTATTTGTAATATATACAGTCCACTACATTCCAACAGCTAATTTAATTTGTGCGCCTGGCCTTCAGTTGAAGGTGTACTTCATACACTTTGTCTTTAGATTGGGAAGTTATGTTGTATTGTTGTTATGTTATGTGGGAAGATATGTGGCAATGGATCTGAGGAGGGAATTGGAATCTATGATATGGGTCTGAATTTTCATAGGGTTTAGTCTCATTTATTCAAATTTGCATTGCCGCTGATACTTTCTAGGTCTTGAATATTGCCAAACAATATGAATAACTCAAAGGGAAGAAGGATAAATAGATTTCAGTGTAGAAAGGACAGGAAGTCTTCAGTGTATAGGTGGTGGTAACATTAATGGATCGAATTAGGGAGACCATTGATGTAGAAGTTATATGGAAGAAAAACTTGAACTCTGGGCTACTCCTGAGGGCAGGGTAAGGAAGGAAAATAGAGACTGATTAGGAATGGCAGCTACTTGGGTTTGATCGGAAAGTAAATGGTGCAAGTTTATCTTCTTATTCTTTGATTTTTATTCCAGATGTACACGTTCAGTATCATACCCTGCACCGACCTACTACGCTCATCTCGCTGCCTTCCGCGCTAGGGCATACACAGACGCTGATAGGTAAGCCTAGTTTTTAATCCATTATTTTTCAATACTTTTCATTTTTAAAAAATATTATATTTATTCCATTGTTAAACTCCAGATTGCAGTTGAACCAACTTCAAGAAGAGCAGAATAGAAGAACAGTAAAGGATTCAGTCTGTAAAAGAAATCCAATGTTCTTTGTTTAAAAGAAAATATAGTTCAAAACTGTAACAAATATGTCTTAATAGAGTTTTATAACAAAAAAATAAAAATAAAAAAAAAAGTTTATCCTATTATTTTTGGTAACATTGTATAAATTTAATTTTTTAATTGACATTGTATAAATTGTAATCAATGTGATATTAAAAATAAGGATTTTTTTTTTTATAAATTTCTTTTACTTATAAAAAAAGAAATGATAAAATTATGTTTTTTTAACATTTGTTCTGTACTGAATTTTGTTATATATATAAAGAATTATTAATTAATTTGAAACTAGATAGTTGTATGACATGAAATGCTGATTTCAATAATTTATTAGTCATACTCCTTTAAGTTGTTTCAATGAAAATTTCTCTATTTTCTGTTTATTAAAAGATTAAGTACAAAATCATGGTTTTATATATTTTATGATATCACCACTTTTAAACTTTTAGGAAAATAGTTTAAAGGCTTTAAAAGATGTAACCAGTCATTGTTTAGTCAGGAGGATGCTCAAGAACTTAATTTTTAAGCCTATTCTGTCTTTTTTTAATCTTCTGTCACCGAATTGATTATTCAAAGTAAAGTTCTGCTCTAATTTCAAATTACTAATTTGCAAAATGAAATATTGTTATTTTATTCACACACAGTTTATTAACTTGTATGATTTTAACTCAAAATTTCATGTGATACATTAAGATTTTTATCGGTTATTATAAAGTTTAAAAACTAAATGTATTCATTTGATTTTGTAATAAAGTTTGTTGAAATAAAAAAGTAAGTTAAAGTTTTCTTTTTTGACCTTTTATCTCCAATTATTGAACCAGATTCCGTACTCAAAAATATTTACATATAAAGAAATAAAATGCTTAGTTTTATTAAAGCATCTTTTCCTATTTAAGAACTTCATTGTTAGTAGAGAAAATTGCATTTAATAATGTGGTTTTCATAAACTACTGTTATCTATAAAAGTATATCTACATATATTTCTTCAACTCCTTAAATAAGTTACATGATAGCAGGAAGAAAATTACAAAAGAATGGTAAAAGATAGACAAGAAAATGTTTTGAACATTAAATCAAGACTGTCATTTGATGGGACACACATACACATTCTACAGCTAATCAGGCTGTAACTTTACACATATGTGTATATATATATATACATATTGTAATATTCAAGATTTATTTAAAATAAATAAAAGGAATTTTAATTTAATTATTCTCAGATCTTAAAATATAGTGTTGAAGATGACAAGGTTAAATGAAAAGATAAAATATTAAATAGATATGGGAATTTTTATTTAAAATTATATATAATATTATGGAACCTTAATCTTAGGACGGGCTTTCCAGACGATCAGAACCCTTAACTACTAATAACATTTTTATAAATATACTTAATTATATGTTGAGCAAACTAACCACTCATATATTCTTCTATGATGACTGATGGTTTTCGATGTCCTCTATCTCACAAACAAACGCGGACTGTAAATAAAGTATTGGTCTTCTCTTTTCAGCAAACATCCAATCTCTTGGTGATCCAAACAAAGAATGATCTTATTCTTCTTGGATGATTCATGATGTGTTTTTTTCTTGGTGTTTACCACTGAGAGTAGACATTTATATTTATAAAAATAACTATTTATTCAAAAATATAATATTACAATATATACACACACACTCACAAATATATTAATTTTTTACTTCCAATATCTGATTTATCTTTATATATTTCTCATATGTTTAACGTTTCAGGGTTAGCCTTTACCGTCCTCAGAACCATTTAGTTAAAATTAACACTTTTTTACACTCAGAGTACTACATATAACTATTGTATTTTTATTTTATAATATTCTTCAGTATACATAAAGTACACTATTAATATTTTTTTAAAAATAATGTCTGCCTACAATTTTTTTTATTGTATAGAGAAAAAAATAAATTATATTAATCTAACAATTTATCATTGAAAAAAATAAAATTTCATAGTTTAGATTCTTTCTAATTCAAAATTATAAAGCTTTGTTGTTTGTTTTTTTATTATTCCAGAAAAAAATTTGAAGTATTTAGAGAACACATTGCTTTTACAATATTCTTCAGTATATATAAAGTATACTATTAATATTTTTTTTAAAAATAATATCTGCCTACAATTTTTTTTATTGTATAGAGAAAAAATTGATTATATTAATCTACCAATTTATCATTGAAAAAAATAAAATTACATATTTTAGATTCTTTCTAATTCAAAATTATAAAGCTTTGTTGTTTGTTTTTTTATTATTCCAGAAAAAAAATTTGAAGTATTTAGAGAACATATTGCTTTTACAATATTCTTCAGTATATATTAAGTATACTATTAATATTTTTTTT
>NW_027112128.1:1466465-1486238 GCF_000696795.3 Halyomorpha halys | reverse complement strand
ATTGCTTTTACAATATTCTTCAGTATATATTAAGTATACTATTAATATTTTTTTAAAAATAATATCTGCCTACAATTTTTTTTATTGTATAGAGAAAAAATTGATTATATTAATCTACCAATTTATCATTGAAAAAAATAAAATTTCATATTTTAGATTTTTTCTAATTCAAAATTATAAAGCTTTGTTGTTTGATTTTTTATTATTCGAGAACAAAATTCAAAGTATATAGAGAACACATTGCTATTATAGTATTCTTCACTATATATAAAGTATACTATTAATTTTTTTTAAAAATAATATCTACCTACAATTTTTTTTATTGTATAGAGAAAAAATTGATTATATTAATCTACCAATTTATCATTGAAAAAAATAAAATTTCATATTTTAGATTCTTTCTAATTCAAAGTATATAGAGAACACATTGCTTTTACAAGAAAACAACTTCAAATTAATTCAGATATGCAAAACTGAAACCTAAGGATGATTGAAAACACTGTGCATGAAATAAAGAAAGTCATTGATTCTCATTCTAGCCCAGTTTCTCATTTGTTGGTTTGAATCTGTTCTTTATTCTTCTTATATCAAACCCAAAACCAATCCAATCAAAACTAAATCATGTTTATCTAACTGTTCACCAGTTAGCCACAGTCCATTTTTTATCTCAATAAAATAGCTGCAGAAGTACTCTAATTCTAATTCAAATAATTTTTTTGTATGGCCTTCAACACTACTAAAAACATCATGTCCATTATAATCAAGAACTGGAGAGAAATAGCATGCTTCCTCTGACTTAAACACTGCCGACTAAGTAATCATATTAAAAATCTTATACCATTTTTATTAACAATTGGCAACAATTTTACTTTCGAAAACAAGTATCAGGTATTCTGTGAGTTTCAAAAGCCCAAATCACCTTGTAAATATAAAATATTAATAATAACATCAACTTCAATGATCCAATTTACTCTCAACGTTTTATTTTAAAACTTCCAATTTTTCGGCCCTTATACAATTCTCAAGCAGATAACCTCCTAGCAACAAACTGACTTAACAAAGAAAACATCATTAAAAGTCAGGGTCTCTTCTTTACTGATCAGTTTAGATATAGAGATATCTACTTTGCAATATACTGTAATCCCACCATCTTATTCTTGGGGACTTACCTCCCGCAAACTTTGTCTTTCCCTTTCAGGGCTACCTAAAGGTATAACAACAACATATTGGTATAAATATGAAATTCTTAGGCTGCAAGACAAATTTAGTATCATGGATTCATTTATACTGACGGCACCTAGAACTCCTTAAGTGTTGGTGCCTCGATTTTGTGCAATGATCAACATTACCTATTCTCTGTCACCGATATGTAGTAGCTATACAACTGAAATGGTTGCAATCTACAAGAGCTTAAATGTTTTTCATCACACAAAAAAATACAGGTCATCTATCTGTACAGATTCATTGTCATTCCTCAATTTAAAAAATATTTTCTCAACAAACCCGCTAATCAAAATATCAATTATTCATTAAAATCCGCCAACAGAAACGCTATATCTATGTTCTTTTTTTGGGTCCCTAGGCACTGGAGAATAGTCGATAATGAACTGCCTGATCGGGCAGCAAAGGTCGTGATTTCTGAAGGAATTCCATATTGCAGAGTGCCTGTCAACTTCATTGCCCTCATTAAGCAGAGAATTAAATTTAAATGGCATCAAATGTTACTGACAATAAATTATGGGAAATCAGAAGTGATGTTTCCCTTTGGATACCACTAGAAATGTGTGCAGAGATAAGGTGATTTTGATGCGCCTTCAACTAGGGCATAAACGCCTAACCCATGGTTACCTTATGGCCTGCAATTTTCCACCTATATGCCAGACTTGCGTAACACAACTTACCGTAAAACCCATCTTAACTGAATGTCAAGCAGAATTACCAGCAGATCTCCATTCAATTTTGCAGGATAACAAATAGAGTGTAAATAAATTTTTTTAAATTTCTGAATCACTCAAAATTTTACCACAAGTTCCCATTTTTCAATATTATGCAGTTCAATTCGGAAATTAAGGCAATAATGACCCCGAAGCGGTTGATGCCTAAAAATAATAATAATAAAAGGAGACAACCTCATCCCTGAATAGTCACAATTCATTTAAAATGTCTTGCCCTTGTCAACTTTAAAAAATGTTTTCCCTTTTCTACTAACTTTACCCCTATTTTAGATGTGGTTAGTAGACAAGGGAATTTTTTGTATTGATATAGTGTAGTTAATTATATGACAAGGGCAATTAGTCTGCAAAAATAAGAAATTTTAAATTATTTGCGACTATTCAATGATTGAGGTTGTCTCCTTGAAAATGACCTGATAGCTGAAGTCGGAGGTTTTAAAATAAAGTCTTGAGAGTAAATTTGATCATTGAATTTGGCGTTATTATTGATATAGATCACTCTCAAATAATCAATTAATAAATATATTAAATTAATAATAAAATATTAAGCCAACATATGCCAATTGTAATTTCCACAGAAGGGCAGTCCTCTGCTGACCCAGAGAATTCCATCTTTCAACCAGTAAACAATTTACATCTTGAAACCACAACAGAAGCCATAATCCTTTAAATCCTGTTCATCCATATTATTTTTATAAATAGAAAACAACATTTTCTTACTACCACTGTTTGTCATTGAACCAATCAGCATCATTCTTGTGTGTTCAACAGATGTTAAATATCAAGAGTTGATTGTTGACAAAAAGATTTTCTGAATAAAGAATAGCTAAAGATTTACTGTAGAGGATTAGTTATTTGAGAGTAGATATGGTCAAAATCTAAAATTTCCTTAAAATTTTGACAGGATTTGTCAACTTCACAACTGAACTGTATTACCTAAAACTAGCCCTTTTATGAAATATTTTTGAAAACTGACATCTCTTAATATCACTTACTATGCTTATTTGAGTCATCTTTTACCACAATTTTCACGGTTTAAAGTAACTTTTCAAATCTAAACTTTCTCAGGTTTTTTAGTTTTTAAGTTATTGGTTTGATCAAGTTTGGCTCCCGGAACTGCTTTAGAAACTCCGTAAATTCCTATCTCTACATACTTTCTCATCATCTGTTTCTTTCTCATTGATAGATCATTCCAAGTAAACCACAATGGTTCCAATTCCTCCCTCTATTCTAAATCTACTGGTGTTCCTCAAGGTAGTATCCTCGGTCCCATCCTCTACTACTTAAGCTGATGACACATGTGTGCTCGCAGTTAATAGTAACCCTTTAATTGCATCCCAAATTCTCCAACACCTTATTAAAGCCCTCGAAGAATAGTGTCGTAATTGAAGGATTAAAATGAATCCCATCAAATCGCCTCTACCCTTCGTCTCATAAACCTACCAACTGCCCTAGAGTATGTCTCTATCTATCAGTAGGCGCTAAAACCCTGCGATAGGTCCTATCCTCCGCCATTCGGCTCGGTTGTGTGCCTTCCAATTTCGAACTCCAACCAGGTCCCGTGCGTCTTGTACCACGCCATCCATCCACCGGAGCTTGTCCGTCATCTTGGACAATGGATTTCTTCTTCCATGACTGTTTTAGGCATTTTGCCGGGACTCATCCATGCAACATGCATGCCCACCCAAGGCGTCCCAGCCTAACAAAGGTCATAATATCTATATCCTGGAGCAACTCATAAGTTCCTTATTTCTTCTTCTTCTCCAGCCTTCCTTCTACATCCCTTACCGGCCCACAGATTCTGCGAAGGAACTTTCTCTCGAAGACCAACAGATTATTCCTATCCTGTGTGGATAGGGTCCATGTCTGGGAGGCATATGATAGGACAGGCCTAATTAGAGTTTTATATAAATGGACCTTTGTTTTCCTGCTAATGAGCTGTTTTAACAGACCAAAATAGCATCGGTTAGCCGTTGTGATCCTTCGTTTTATTTCCGTGGAAACATTATTTGTTGCTGTGACCTGAGATCCAAGGTAAGAAAACTCCTCCACTATCTCAAAGATACAGCTTCCTACGACAACCTGTCTCTCCTGGGAACTGGCTCCTCCGGTGTACATATATTTCGTTTTGTTTTCATTAATAGCCAGACTCATGCGTGCGGCAGCTCTCTGCAGGCTCAAGAAAGACTCGGTAAGGGCAGTAAAAGATCGCACCACTATATCAAGGTCATCCGCATAACTGAGCAGTTGGACCGATCTGAATATAGTGCCATTATTCTGGATACCTACCTGATTCTCTCATAACTTTTTCCAGGATCAAATTAAACAGGAGGCACGCTAGAGCATCTCCTTGCCTTAGTCCTTTATTTGAGCCAAATTCAGAAGAGTGTTCGGACTGTATGCAGACCCTGCACCTAACATCTCTCATAGTTATTTTTATGAGGCGTATAAGCTTTGAGGGAACCTTCATTTCTCTGAGTGCCTCATATAACATAAGGCGTTTGACACTGTCATCATGGGTAGGGATCTTATGTTCATGACCCCTTTCCAAGATTAGTCTGAGGGTATGAATTTGGTCTACCGTAGATTTTTCCCTCTCCTGAAGCCAATCTAGTACTGCCTGATTTCTCATTCTGCATGCGGGATCAGCCTTTGGAAGAGGACATTGGAGAATACTTTGTAAGCACAGGAGAGCAGTGATGTTCCTCTGTAATTAGAACATTCCAATTTCTCTCCATTCTTATGAAGAGGGCATATCTAAGCACTGCTCCATTGCTGAGGCATCTTCACTTGAACCCATATCTCGAGGATCAAGTCATAAAGTGTCCTATTCAGTTCCTCTCCACCATATTTAAACAATTCAGCAGGCAGTCCATCCTCGCCTGGTGCCTGCAGAATTGTTCCTTATTTTTTGAATTGCATCTACATCTTCTAAATCCGGTGGTTCAATATTCTCTTCATCTTCTTCTTCATTTCCTTCTACCATTCTGGGCTCAATAACCTGTTCATTCAGCAGCCACTAAAGTGCCTTGCCCACCGTAGAAGTATTTCTTCCTTATTGTTCAAGAGAGTTCCATCTTCTTTTCTGCACGCTTGAATTTTAGGCTTGAAAGGGGCTCTACCAGTGTTCACCTTCTGAAAGAAGAGCCGGTTTTTATTCACACTCTTGTACGCTTCTATTTCTTTTGATGCCTCTATCTCCAATAATTTCTTCTTCCTCTTATGCATCTTCTTCTCATCCCTCCTCCTTTTACGGTATTCCTCTGTGGGTTCACTTGTGAACCGTTTCTGCACCATAGCTTGGTAGGCGACATTTTTCACATCTGTTACGATTCGGCATTCTTCATCAAACCAAGGTGACCTTATTTCGCGTTCCTTTAAGCCTAAGCTCTCAGACACAGTTTTTGTAATTGCCAACTCCACATTGTCCCATACTGCCTGAGTGTCTTCATTAATGACATTATCCACAGTCTCATGCAGTGTTCTACCTATTTGGGCTTGGAAAGAGTTGCATATATCAGGGTCTTGCAACTTCTGAACATTCCACCTCTTAGTCTTTTCTTGTTTCTTATGGCTTGCATTAGTGATTCTTGCCCTAATTCGTGCTATAACTAGGTAGCGGTCGCTTTGATGTTGCTTTTTGGGCAGGGGTCATGTGTTCCTTCCAGAGCATCATAGAACTCCTCCTTGTCTTCTTTACTTGAGTTTTCCGTTGGGTCATGGCAACTGATTATGGAGTAGTTTTAGAAGGTTCCCTTGATCCTTATAACGCATATACGTTCATTTATAGGATTGAATCCAATGACATTCTGCCGCATTCGCCCTTTCACAATGAAGCCAATTCCGAAGCTATGGATTCTTGAAAGGCAGCTGTAGTAAATCGTATGCAGTCTTTTTTCAATGATCCCACTTTCAGTCCATCAAATTTCTTGGATAGCAGCTACGTCACATCTATATGTCCAGTTCATTCAGGAAGATACAAAGTCTTCCGGGTCTGTATAAAGTTAAAATGTTCCAAAAGGCTAATCGAAGGTCCATTTGGCAGTTACCATGTCAAACTGCCCTACAGTATCCTTTAATAATGTTGTTATTATCTCTGTCGAATAGATCCGCTACCTTGGACACTACATCTGGACAAACGACTAACCTGGAATCCTCATACAGAACTGAAAAGACAGGAAACTGCACTTTGATTCAGACTATTAAAGCACTTACTAGACAAGCAATTTGAACTTCCAATCCATTACAAAAGATTGAATGATCTACATGACTATATTTAAGGTCAATCTGGACAGAGTTGAATTTTGAAGCTCCACATCTTAAAATTCCTCTTTTATCCAATCCTTACAATCCAAAATCCGCAATACACCTTATTTTGTCACAAATAAAATCATACATAAAGAGCTTCATGTTCCATATGTAACTGATCTAGCCTAAACCAGATATCATTCTTTCCATTAAAAACTCTCTAACCATCCAAACCCACTAGTTTCTAACCTTGCTTGCTCTTCCATTCCCGACAATCCTCTGAGGCGCCTGATAAGAAGATGGCCACTAATGTGAAAAAAATTAAAATGTGTAAGGGAAGAAATAATAAAAAGGAAAAATAAATCATGCATAACTTTAGTACATAATAATGCTGACATTTTTATAATGTGACAATTTTTAAAAAATTATGCTGTGACTATTTATATTAATAGGATTTAAAAAAATTGTGCTTCACTAGTCATAAGTATGCTATGTATAAGGCAACCCAACGAAGTTGGCCAGTACAACATTTTTAATTTTAGATATTTTTTTCTCTTGTATATATATGGGCACCAATATATAAAAAAACCACTTTGAGAGAACCTTTAGCAGCCAAACAATATCGCAATTAGGACTGTTTTTTTTTTTTTTTATTGGAGGACTCCTAAACAGTAGCTTTTAGTGAAAAAATTAAAGCATTAGACATAAATAAATTAAATTTGGCTTTAAATGAGCAACACAACTTAGTAATCAGTCAGTCAAAATAGAGATATAGTTCATAGAGATGTAAGTCTACAGCTTGGAAATAAATCCTTGTTTACATCAGGACAGGTTCATGCTTTACTCCAGGTACCTCAATTGTATACAGAAATTTATTTAAATTAGTGCAAGGGGGTTAACAGGCCTGTATTATAATTTATTTTCTCGAGTAATTTATTTATTATAATTTATTTATTTCCTCAATAAGGAGGTTGTAATAAAAGTGTATAAATAGTGATAAAAGAGAAATATTTTGACTGTGATTTTTAATGTATTTTTGACATATTAGGTAATTAAACAAATGTGAGACATACTGATTAACAAAAAATAAGTTTACCTAATGGTTTTAATGTTGTTCATAGATATAAATGTTTTGACCTGGGCAGAATAGCCTGTATGGAGTTTTTTTAAATGGTTAAATGATATGTCTCATAGTAATTTAAGGTAAGGTAAATTATAAATAATAATGTTAAATAATTGAATTGATTGTAGGATCATACAAATAATGGAAACTTTTGTAATAGATTGTCCCTGAAGATGGCCGAAACGTTGGACGTGTGAATGAAATAAATGTTTTGAGACTATAATTTTGGATAGTGTTTTTGAATTATTTAGTAAAAAAAAAGATACATGTTTAAAAACCTTGTTTCACTGAAATTAGAGGTTTTTAAGGTTAATTAAAAAAATTTGGCAAGTGGAAAATGTGAGGATCCCTTCATGTGTTTTTACCTTACTGATTTTTTTTTTAGACCTGTTTGTATCATGGAAATATCTCTTTTACTAGCTAGATCCTATCATGACAATAGCACACTAATTTCCTTTCATGAAAAAAGAAAAAAAGAAGAAAAAGAAACCTGTTATGTTACCGTTAGGTACCCCCTATTAAATATATAACAGAGAAAAAGAACAATTAAGTCTTATAATCCAATAAATATTAATTTTTAAAAAATAACGGGGATTTACAATCAAAATCCATTACTTGGTATGTTCACAGGAAACATAGAATATGTCCATAAAATTTATTGTTATATCTATTTACAACACATTACATTGTATATATATATATATATATTTATTTATAAAATCACGTTTATTACATTCAGTTAATGAAATTAACATACAAGCAACTGATGATATCCACTAATCATAAAACTACAATATAGAACAAGAGAAATTGAAATTATTACTATAACATTGAGAAAATTTTCAAAATGTCTTAACTATGACCTTGTTAATCATTAATATAGTTACATACACATGGAAAGTATATACTTGATAATCATTGGATCAGAATTGGTGGAGCAAGCACAGGAACTTTTATAAATATTTGTTTTTTAATGTAAAGTCTGGTTAACCTCGGTTTTAGTCTTCCGGTAGCACTTAAATACAATTCTCTTTTTAAGCAATCCTAGAATTAATAAACCTTAATAATATACATTATCAACAACAGCAGTTTTCAATTTTCACGTTATTTATATGTATATACACATGAGAAAACAACCATAATTATAAATGGAAACAAAGTTAAATAAAAGAAAAATCATAAAAATTCATTTTAAACATTAGTTTCCATTAATAATTTGGAATAAAAGTTCACTTATTCACAATCTTTAATGTTAAAATGTCAAAACAATACAATCCTTACCTATTATTTACATCGTACATATTTATATTTATATTCTTATGTAATAGTATATAAGTATATATAAAATATTGAAAACAAGGAAGAACATGAAATGTTCCCTATTTTTATATTATAACTTTACAAACCAAACAATTAAATAATAAGTTGTTATTTTGAAAGCAATAACAATATAAGAAAATAATTCGTTGTTGAGAATTCAATTTTTCCAATAGAAATAAAACATAAACAAATTACTGAGAATCTTCCAATTTATCTACAATCACATAACAAAATGTTATTTAACAATATCCACAATGTATACAAATTATACACTGTTCTCTTAATTCTTAATGATTCCACAATAAAAATAATTTGAAACCAGTGGAACAATGAAAGTCTTCACAATGATCCATCATGCCACATTTACCTTGATAGTTTAGCCAATACTAATAAAAAATGTTTTATGTCATTCAAGGTGCTCTTTTTTCAAAGTCACGCCGTGGCAGTGCGTGCCCTAGAAATGTCTGGACTATGTTTGATACTGGAGCATCGGGGCACCAAGATTGGGGTGATGGGAGCTGTTCATGCGCAGTGCAGACAGGCTCTTATTGTACCACTCATCGTCAGGAGACATTCCTGCAACAAATATATTCTTAGTTATTTAATTTGTTTTTCATAAAAGAAAGATGGTCCAGGTGCGGTAAAAAAAAAATAGTAATTAAACTATTTTATGAGAGCCAATGTTCGGCCCCAAATAAATAATAAATAACAAAATATAATAAATAATATCTTATTTTTTATTTATTATTTCTTGATCTACATTTTTACTAAACTTACTTCCTTAATTTTCCGTCTTTTGGTGTGTTAAATTTTGTTTTCTCACTTTTCTATTTTTACGTGTTATTACATCTCTGATTTTAAACCTAGCAGTTTACATAAATTTATATATATATATACATACTTATCATTGTCTATTTTATACTATTATTATTATTAACTATTATTATTATTAACTATTTTTATTTCTTATTTTTTTTCAATTGTATATAATGTTCTTTTAAATTTACTTCAATCAGCACCTTACCTGATACTACTACTACCATATCAACATCAAACTTACGTAAGGTTAGCAATGCTATATCCTATCCTAAATAGAACATCTGAATTAAAACCAGAGACGGCAATTTTTATTTTGAAAACAATTCTCAGGCCACTGCTGATGTATGGCTGTGAAGTCTGGAGAGCAGCATCTTTTACGAAAATGAATCTCCTTCATATTATAATTACTCATATTCCTTTTTATAATACCTAAAGGATATCACTCTAAGCAAGGAAACTGAAGAAATTACATTACAAAGTAAGAAAAGAAAGGAATTGTTTGAAGTATTTTTTAAGTAGTAATACATGGAATGTTCATACCTACATACTAGAAACATATGCAGATGAAAATTTATAACATATTCAAGTATATGTAAAGACGAACATATATTTATATTGTATTAAGCTTAAAATCAATTTGATCGTAAGATATACAAGACAGGAGGCAAAAGGCACAAGGAGAGACTTGATTAAGATGTCCCTTAAGTGGGTTAGCCACTCCCAGCTCAATCTGAGGGATGCCTTGAGACAATTTCCTTTACTCCTCTCAATTTCCTGATCTCGACAGTAATCATCGCTCCCTGGAGCCTTTTCATTCTTCAAATTCAAAATTTTTCTTCAGCAGTAAAATTTAAGGATTATTTTTCATATTTGGAGATAAAGATACCAACCAAATTACATTATAAAATTATAAAATACAGAGCAAAAATAAGAGATTAATCTACTTTTTAGTCAAAAATATATGAGTGACAATTCATGAAATGAAGATAGTAAAACAACATTAACGACTTGCATCAATCAGATATACATACCCATTGAATCTTGCCTCATTCCAGACGTCATGTTAGTGGCTGAATGACTCATAGAGAATGGTTGGCTCATGGATGGATAACTTGCGGCACTCATCTGAAAAGATCAAATTTATTATTTAAAAGTCAAAATAAGTACATCACACTTGTAAATTAATACATGAAAACAAATTTTAATAAATATAAAAACTTAGAACATACAATGGCCATTTAGATGTTGAGTTTTATAAATTTTTAAACTCAGATTAATCCAGATCGGATGGTCCTATTCCAATCATGTGTAAGTGAAATTAAGCATTGAATTTCAAGTATAAATTCCATTAAAAAGAATAGAAAGATTTTTAAAAATCAATTTTCTTAAAACTGTTTTAATATAGGAGGATGTGATAATATTGACAAATAAATTAACAAAGATTATCACACCTATTATTAATTTTCTGGTATAATATTTTTGAGATAACAATTTTGAAATATTAAAATTATAATTAAAATCAGAAAATATATTGACATAATGTTAAATCAATAAAAAAAAAAAAAAATAAATTTAGGCCCCTTTTTATGACTGACCTGCTAACCTCTGCTTATCTCGCACTATTATTATTCATTTCAAAGTAGCTCTATCCTATCTTTGTTCTCCCTTCAGCTTTTAGAGATTTATCAGGTATTCTTAAAATAGTATTGAAGACATTTCCAGATTGACAAATTGGATCTTATTCCTATAGGTAGATCATAACCTTTTTGTTTGCCTTCTAATTATGGGAAAATTTATGTTTGTTCCTATAAATAATACATTCCTACCTCATCCACTTCTGTGTGGAGAGAAGCTCAAATTGTAACCTTTTTTTTTGCCTTCTAATTATGGGAAAATTTATGTTTGTTCCTATAAATAATACATTCCTACCTCATCCACTTCTGTGTGGAGAGAAGCTCAAATTGTGGCAAATTTTGTACACATAAAAATGAAATAAAAACAGGTTTTTTTCTCTACCATATATGAGATTACTTTTTAAAATTTAAATGATAAATTAAAAGGTGCCAAAATTCCCTATTTTTTTTTCTCTAATATCTCAAAATGCACTAAGAAATCTAGTTAGATAACTCCAAACTCTTAACTCTAATCAACTTAGGAAACAATGGTCAACCAACTAATGATTGTCTATAACTGAGGCCATTTGTTTATACCATTTACCTGGTATTCCATCGCAGGGCCATTATTGTTTGTTTTAGTTTAAAATATAACAAAACAAAAGGACAACTTTTGTTTGAAACATTTTGATAAAACATATTTCTTATTAGCTATTCAAGTCTGAGAATTGGATAAGTTTAAAAAAATATTATAAAATTAACCTTGTAATCACACATAGCAATATTTATGTAATCGCACATTATTACATAATCCAATTACCTGTGGATATCTATTGATGGTATTCGGGTGAGGGTATGGTTGGTATCCCCGAGTAGCGGTAGGGTAAATGTTCCGCATCATGGCTCCATTGCATGTTGGAAGAACAGAAGGTGCAAGGGCTTTTTGTAGTTGCTTTTCTTGCTTTCGATATTTCGCTCTCCTGTTCTGAAACCACACCTATAAGAAAAAAATAAATGAAGTAAACAATCATTAATTATATGATTAATGGTTAATTGGATTATTTCTGAATTTTCAAAATGGCTTAATTTAAAATAATATCGTTGATTTTCTTGGTTGGAAATAGCGTATCATCTGACATTTTCACTACTAGTGAAAAATGGATAAATATAAACTGCAAAAGAATTAATTAATTAACTTCCGGGTAAAGTGAAAAAATATTTTTCCAGAATTAATTATTAGTATTCTCAATATTGTTTCCATAAAAAATTAGCACTGAATGATTGGGAGCAGAATGAGTAACTGTTATATTTATACAATAATTTTGCCAAAGAAAAATATAAAAATTTTGCAACCTGAAATAATATTAAAATTACTTTTCTGAAAACTGTTGAAATTGGAGTTAGTTAATCTATCAACTGAGAGGCATATTTGGAAAAGCAGTTCTGAAATGAGGATTAATCTAAACTCAAAATACGGTGGTAAGTCAAAGTTGGTGTGCCCGACAAAGAAAAATTGTATAAAGTACTTTGTACTACATTAAGCTAGCTTAAATTTGAGTGCTGGGAGAGGTACATACGTTTAATTCTTGAGATATGGTTTTGCATAAATCAAACATTTTTTGCAAATAACTACATTTTTTTTTAATTTTGAAACAGTTGCCATTTTGTTTCTCCCCTAATTATCTTAGGTAGACTTATTTAAAATCAAAATAGGGTGTAAGTGAAAGTTGGTGCGCCTATTACACTTTAAAAAAAAATAAATTTTGTTTAACAATTAGAACAATTTTAAATCTAACCTGTCATTTTCTACTTCAACAATACGTTATTTTATATTATAGATAGGAAGTAAAGAAATGAGCATCGATGCAATATACACATCGTGATGAAAACATTCAAAATTGATTTTCGTTGTTATTTTTTTTAATGGATCTAATTTCCATCACTTTTATTTACTTTTTTAACCATCATTGCACCTAAATTCAGAGTGAGTAATGACGTTAGCCACTTCTATTTCTAGAGAATTGCAGTGACGAGAAGCTGCCCGAGGGTATTGAAGAGCGAGGCTACGTCCCCTGGGGAATACTTTATAGCGACTCCAGGAGCAGAATACAGATCAGCCTGTCCCGGCTTCTTATAATATCTTACCAGCTGCTCTTCCATAGGCAAATCTAAGCTACAACCCTTAACGTTTTTCATTCAACGAATTTTAAAACAATTGTTATCGTAATATGGACTAAAATGCAACTTGAACGCATTAGTAGACTGTGAGGAAAATTGAAAAAAATCAACTTTTCAACCTTTACTACAACCGGTGGTGATTGAGTTTAGTTTTGAATTAATAAATGATTTAGACACATAGAGGTCCAATTTTTGATGATGGAATGAGTAAACAAAAAAATGAATCTAGTACGATTAAAAAAGTTGAGATTGAAGCTAAATATACCGAATTTTAGTGATTTTTTTATCAAGAGATGGCAGCACTTAGAAGAAAATTTACAATTCGTCTCATTAGCCCTTTGGCTACATTTGACGTATTTGTACGTCATGCATTTGTTTAGTCAAAGACGCAAATGACGTTCTGATACGTCCTTGAAACTGAGACTATATTTAACAAGTGAATACAAAATATAATCTTTACAGTTTCTTGAGACTGGTTATTATTGTTTAATTAACATAAATTTTATCCAAATTTAGTCTCAAAACAATTTATCATTGATAAATGATAAATTATAGTGGTGAAGGTTGACTATGATTTAAAAGTTTTAATTCAATATGTTGCATTGACAAAATAGAATAAATATGGACTGAAATTAATTACCTGGGCAGATTAGCGCGCATAATTGTTTTTTTAATTTGTTTAGAACCACATCTAAAATTGTATTGAGATTGTCCTGGAGGATAGCCGAATTGGCCGAAATGTCAGAGTTAAAAAGAAATAGAAATTGTTTTGAGACAAAAATTGAATAAAATTAATTTTAATTAAACAAATAAAAATTAGTTAATTCAAGTTTATTTCAATGTAATGTGTAATCTGTTCCAATAGAACAAATAATTTCAGTAGTTTGGTGAACCTTGTTACCATATACACAACCCCATAATGACCGAAACAGAGAACATATTTCATCAAAGCGATAGCGTCAGTTTTAATGAAAGTAATGATTTTGAATCTGATGAAGAATTTCATAATGATCCTTCAAGCGATAATAGACGGAATCATAGATATCCGATCTGTAAACGGATTTTTCGTTCATTCATTTTTTTTTGTAATAATTTGATATTTAAAAAAAATAACTTTGTTAATATGCGAAAATTAAAAAAAAAAATTAAGTTATAGCCACTTGACCATAAGCAAATAAAACACGCCTGTGCAAACAGATTAATTTTCGGTAGCATAGGATGATCTTAAAGAGAAAATACGAAATAACAATTAACGCCAAGTAATCTGTGGTTGCTAGGTAGACCAAGGGAAGTGGGAGCTTAATCCCCCACTCCTCTTGCCGTCCAAGAGCTCCAACATCTATCTGCTTGATCAATGTATTTCCAAGCATCTCTGATATTTTTTCACTAATACCAAAGTGGAATGGTAATTTTAAAGATTACAAAGTTTTTAAACTTTACAATAAACACATTTTTTTTTAAAGGTAAATTCCGATTTCATAGTAAACATTTTTCACTGTTAAGTTTAACATAATTTGCCATTGTAATTACTACATTATTTTAGATTGTTATTCTCAACAGAAAAAAAACTAAATAATCATTGTTCTTTTTATAGTGATGGTAGACCCTATTATAGTCTTCAATAATTAGCACAAACAAAAATAAATATGGAAATTTCACAGTTGTAAAATTACTTATTTCATGTCTGGTGTCCAGAAACTTATAATTTAGAATTATTATATAATTTATTGTTCTTCAGGTGAGCTAAACCTGAACGCTTAGATCAAGGAAAGAACAACGATTAAAATATTTTACTGAAAAAGACGCATTAAATAGAGAATTTAGACGGCTACACAGCTTCGAACTCTATTAACTGCAGTCGGTAAATATAGTAGTGATAACATTGTAATGAGTGAAATGGGGTCAAAGTCGTAGAGCTTAATAAGGATCGAACCTCAGGAAAGTTAATAAGCGCTCAGCCTGCTATCTCTCCGATTTAAAATGAAACACAGGTGCGAGTTGTTGGGGATTTAGAAGGTGGTTATTGGGCTCACAAATATTGGAATATCAGCATCCATGAGAATTAGCGGATTGTTTTATTTCTTTGACATCATGGGCTAAGTTGATAGTTTTTGTTGAGGGGACTGAATCGGCATTGTTGCGATTCACACAAGCAGAATGTCACATAATCCAGTGGTGTAAATACGGGTTTACTAAGTGACATAAAAATCGTACCAATTTTAGTATATGTACAACCGAAGCGAGTACACAAACAAAAAGACGTGTAGATAGTTGATCGCAGCTTAATATGTAAAGAATATGGCCGGGAGAGAGGGGGGGAGAGACAGGGGGGGTGCGATCGGCAAAAAAAAAACAAAAAAGCATTTTATTCCTGCCGACTTTTCGAACTGATTTTCAGGTCTTTATCAGGGCTATAAAACAAAAAGAGATAACAACCACCATCTAGAGAAACATAAAATTAAAAAGAAACAAATTTGGAAATATATAACAATGAATTGAAAATAAAAAATAGTAGATTAATAACCATGGGATTAGACGGTAACAGATGATAAAAATGAAAGATGAAATATAATATTATATTGCTAAGAAGATATGCAAGTAGTGTTTAAAAGAACTGAAAAACAATTTGAATCAACATATTAAAAAAACAAATTGAATAACATAAAAGAAAATGAAATATATATATATATAATAAATGAAAAATTAAATATATTAAACAAAAAATTCTTAAATATGTTATTATTTATATATGTATGAATTTGTTTTGTTTATAATAAAAGGAGGACATGAGAAAAAAGAAATATATAAAAATGGGTGGTAAAAGAATTTGAATTTTATTTAAACGGAATTGAGTACAACAATTCTGCGCACCGGAGGAAGTTTAAACGTGACTTGTTCAGGCTAAGTTTCAGTCAGTCTGACATATAGATGTCACACAATTATTGTCGTCAAACGTGGTTTTAATTGTAGTTTATACTTGTCAATACGTCAATATGTAGACCTGGAACATGTTCTGTCGATGATTTATTGCGAGGAGCCAGCAAGTTGTAGTGAACGATAACTTAAACATAATTATGAGAGATAGTTGACCATGGATGACGTACGAGGAGAAGATGGTTGGGGGTGCTGTCAAAGTGAAACACAAATAAGTTGGTGTAACCTATTTAATTGGGCCAACATTTCAGCTAGAGTTTCTAGCCTTCTTCAGGGCTAAGAACAGAATAAGATAACAACCATAGTAAGTATAGAAAATAAAAAAGAAAGTATAAACAGAATAACATAAAATGAATAATTTTACAAAATAGAATTAATAAAATGAAGTGATGAGAGAAGCGGGAAAAAATGTATGTAGGTAATTGAAAAAGTGGGTAAAATAACATAATTAAGGAAATGAAATAAAAATGAAGTTATATAATGCAAAGAAGTATGAACATATTAGTTATTAATAATTAAAAAATTGAAATATGGAAAGGAAAAGAAAATTGAGAGGAAGAAAATATATGTAACAATAATAATTGATAAAGAGGCAAAATATAAGTAAAGCATACCATAAGAAATGATAAGAAAAAAAAAATTGAAAACACCAAATATAGTGAACATAACTTATAACGTGGGTAAGGAAAATGGATATAAGTGGAGAAAAGAAAGGGTGGTAAAACAAAGAAAGGGAAAAAATAAAATAAAACGAACCTGTTCGCTTGAAAATCAAACGCCTAATGGATACTGCGCCAATAACGGCCAAACTCTGAATTAAAAAAGCCGTTACAAGAATGACTAAGTGTTTTATAACTTAAACAAACTTTCTCAGGAGGGATAGATGAAAGTTAGTGTTGTAATTCTGGCCTCACCAACAATTTAAGACATTGTCACTTAAAATCAGAGTGTAATCTGACGCATATTGGAGGGAAGATTAGGATGTGAAAGAATTGGAGAGTGTAAATGACTGAATGGTGGATGCCAGCTTTAATAACCATGAAGTGAAGACTCTACAGGTACCAGAAGTAAACATGTGAAGAGTAGCGCATTCCACTTCGTAACGAGTATAGGTCAGAGGTCACGGGTATACCAAAACGTGGTTCGCTCACGGAAACGGCGGTTCTGGAGACGAATTTATCGTCCAAGGGTCTGTCTGGGAGAAAGTCCTCGGGTTTCGTGGGACGCACAACGGTAAAATAAAATTTTGAATAATTAACATCTAACAGTACATTTAAACTTTGTTAAGATTTAACTGCTTCCAATGTTAATGGATTGGATAATCCATTGGTGTTGTTAATGCGAGTATTTTTCACCTTTGGTGAGTATTGGAGATTTCGGGTAAAATGACTTTACGTCATATGCAGAGCTAGTGCAGTCTCGCACTACTTGTTTATCAATTTTTTATTTTTAGTTAATCCTTAGAAACTTTTCTATTACTAACAAGTTATTAGAAATTCCTTATAAACTGAATTTTAAAACACATAATAAGCGTACCTATACCATTTGAGGCCCATGACATATTAATTTTTGGGGCCCAGGATAGATTTATTTTGGAGGCATGGGATAAATATAATTTTTGGGTCTTGGGCGGATTTGTTTTTGGGGCTTGGAGGGAATTCATTTTTGAGGACCGAGGCGGATTATTTTGTGTCCAAGGCTGATACAATTTTAAGTTCTTAGGCAATATATAAGAACAATTTTATCCCGCATATCGTTATTACATTAGGTAAGGTTGATATGTTCCGACAGTTTACTGTCAAATAAGACAGTTAAACGTGATAGTTAACACGACTGTCCACTGACATCAATTGCACTATCACTTATCACGCCAGACCCGATGCGACATTACTGCAACAATCAAACAGTAACACGATGGTAGTGGCTGCGGCTTTTGCAGCAGTAACTGAAGCTGTAGGATAGTTCACTGTCAAGACATACACATGTGACAGTTGATTACATTACAAATTTTATGTTATACAACATAAAACTATACTATACAAGATAAATCACGAAAGCAATTGATTTTAATATAAATTACAAAATAAATAAATTAATTAAAAGAATAAAAATAAAAAAGATGATGGAAGCAGAATGAATTATAAAAGCAACCTTCTAAATCTGGGAGGGAGGGGTTATAGCAAATAACTTCCTAAGAATTAATTTAAGCTTAAATATATAAGAGTAATATTTAAAGGATTCAATTTTGCAAAGTTTGTTATAAAACGTGTGTGTTTGAAGTTGTATATCATATCTTAGATTTTAGACTTTATCTATTTTTTAAATAATGAGAAGATGGTTAGGAGTGCGGTCAGTGAAGAAATCAACTTATATAATAAAAACTTGTTTATTACCAACGTTTTTCGGTCAGAATATAAAGCCTTCAACAGAGCGACTTGGTTCAAGTGTAAAGCTCAAGTCAATATACTTATTTTTTACTGAACTGGGGTATATTTTTACTGAGTATCATGTGTAGTGAAGTGCATTTACGTTTTTATCTGGAAATGCATTTATAATGATTGAATATCAATTTTTTCTGTTTTATTAAGTACATTATATCCAGAAATAAAACATTTACACATTTAAAGTTGGCACTTTTTTTTTTTTTATCGTTATGTACATTCCCATCAAAATTACGTTTTTTGGATAATAATGTACTTGTTATGTAGCTAACGTGCATTTTCTGTAAATAACTCATTTTTTTTTACTTGAACTAAGCAACAGGAATGGTTAACGTTTTCAAAATTTGATATTAAACTATTTTACAAGTTCAAAACTGTGTTTTTGTTAGGGCGAACATCAGAAAAAGGTTATGATCTAGTTAAAAGCCTTGAGGGTGTTCTATAAAAAGGAAAACCCGGAAGCAATTCTTAATACAACTTTTTATAATCTCAGAGGATTAAAAAAATATCCTAACCAAATCAAAAAAGAAATAATTAATTTCATTTCTCGGCAGTCACTAAGGACTTGTTTTCTCATCATGGCTAGTCATCCTTAGCTTTGAATTCACTATGGCAGTAGAAAGTTGCCCCTGATAACCAGATTCTAGCACTGTGGGAATATAATTTTAAACAATTTTTTTATATCCTTCTTAGCTATATCTGAAAAACAGAGGGATTATCCTACATTCCATTTTAACCAATGAATTTTCATTCCGCGGGCTACTACAAAGTGAAACTCCCCCCAGGGCAGAATCGAACCGGAACCGCACAATGGTGGAAAGTGTGAAAAACCCTCCAAAATGAAATGGGTCTAATCATATTCATGAGTTTGGTTTCTTACAATCAAACACCTATAATCGAATTCACCGTAATTGGTTCTCCCATCAAAAAATGTTTGTGAACCGTAGACCTCATCTTACAGGCGTTATTTTGGCATAGGGAAAAAGTGAGCTATTACTAGTTATTGTTAAGTTATTTTGTTGTAAACTGTCCAACAAAAAATAGGTTCGTTTCTTGAAATATTTTTTCTAAATTTCTTCATCCAGTTTCAACTAAATATTGGAAAAATTCGTTTTTGAAAATTTATGATAGACCATGGAAAATGA
>NW_027112128.1:1464662-1465911 GCF_000696795.3 Halyomorpha halys | reverse complement strand
GCCTTATTGACCATTGTGATGAGACTATGTTCCAATAAAATCAACTTTTGCTTGACGTATTAAATCAGGGACCTTCTTGGAAAGCATAACCAAAGTAAGTAGAGAGCAATAATCAAATTAACTACTATGAATCAGAGAAACATTTATTTATAGGAAAAAATTATTTTAATGATGGAAAAATTAATATTTATATTTTTACACCTGAAAATATTATCAAAATTAAAAAAATAAAAATAAATGCATTCCAATGAATTCAGCAACCTAAACAACATAGAATCCACGAGAATTATAGAGGATTTAAACAATTTAGAGGTTTTGGCACAAAAATGACAGTTTCCCACCATTGTGTGCCACTGCAGTTACGAATATTTTGATACGGATTTCATAACTTCGATTAGTAAAACTTTAGGTGGATCATTTTTAAGCGTACTGAAATTTTTATATGCACAGTTTTTTTACTCTATTTTGCTTTTTGTATACTAATCATCTGTATTAAATAGGACTAGTAAGCATATAATAATATAAATAAATTATTCCGTCATTAAGTACATAAAGAAGAGTTGGTCAAGCATGCCTTGTAAATTTCTCCACGATCAGATCACTTTTCACAACTTTGAAGGTACGTTAGTTGGGTGATGGAGGGATAAACCTCATGATTTCGTCATTCATCAGAAAAATTTACTTCAGATCTTTCTCAACCGACAACTTTTAAAGAAATACAACTGGTGGAAGTCGATACCGAGAGATTGAAATATTACAGCACGTTTGGGTCCAAGAGTTCCGAAATGGTGAGATTTCCTAGTTTTATTTCTGGGCAGTCCTGGAAAATAAATCTATACACTCCCCCACTCAGGTCGAGTAATATTACTTTAAAGAATACTATATATAATTCTACTCAAAATTGATGAGACTGCCAAGTATAATTAGGAGGGATAAAAAATGACGTTTTAAAACATTAAAAAAAAAAAATTTAAAGAGGAAGATGGTCCGGGTGCGGTCAAAGAAAACAACTCAAATAGTAATAAAACTATTTGATCTAAGCCAATGTTTCGCCCCATACTCAGGACTTCATCAGGGCTGAAAAAGATGCTAACAACTAAAGTAGATTTACATTCAAAAGTATTGTTGTACTTTTGTTATACAAATATAACTAATAATTTTATAACAAAGAATCTGTATATATTTTTTTTTTTTCAAAACCTCTTAATTTTTCATTTAAATACAAAATACAATAATTTATAATGCATAT
>NW_027112128.1:1455836-1464527 GCF_000696795.3 Halyomorpha halys | reverse complement strand
TATATATATATATACAAAATATAAATTACATCTTTGTTTGCCGTAAGACTGCCTCGGTAGCGCGTAAGTCTCAAAGAATCTGTATAATTTATTTTTCGAGATTTTATAATCAAATATGAAATAGCCAAATAACGGGAATTGAAGTTTGCTTTTAAAACTAAAAAAAAAAAAAGTTCCATTATTGCATTCTGGTTTTCTGCCAATGAAGAAAATTATATAATCGATTGTGGAGTTAATAGGATGTCATAGACATCTTAAAGTAGTTGAAAAAGCTTCATATATTTTTTGTAAATATGATGCACATGTTAACCAGCTGCCTTATATTCATGATGGAAATTAGAGGACAAAAAAGTTTAAAATACACATGTGCCAATTCGTACTAAGCCAAAATCCAGCTCGTGTGGACATTTTTCCTGGAACAAAATCCTGACAGGAATGCGGGTGGGTTTTCTTTCGACCATTAAAATATTTAGTGTGTGCAGTGGCCTTAGAGTGTGTTGAGGGGCCAGTTACCATGACGAAGTCATAGATTGATGACTTTACCAAGTTTTCAAATTGTAGATGAGGAAACCAAAAAAGAAACAAGAAAAATGAAATCAAAAATCAAAAGACAACCGAAGTTTATATTACCAACAGTAAATTTGTTCGTGAGAAAATCTACTCATCATATTAAATTATCGATGGATAACATACCCAATGCGGGGCTTTTACATTCTTTAATAATAATATACAAGAGAAGAGCAGAGTATTTGTTGTAGCCTGAGATATTGTTTAGTTTGAAACCATGTTCTGCTTAGAGAGGAGGGCTAGGTTGTTTGCCACTGGCATCAAAAGGCAGAAGGGGAACTGAAAATGGAGAGGGGAGGGCCAATGAGGCTTCCAGCCTTGCAGTAACCGACCAATGAGACGGATTGGAGGCGTGTCGTAGCCGCCATGTTGCTCCGCCTCCAGGCCCCCCTCCAGGATCCCATCAAATGTAGACCCTAACCTTGTTAGGCCCCTCTCTCCTCCGTAGGGTAGGCTAACAGTTGGAAATTACAATCTTACCCCCTCCCCCCCGGGGCAAAACGGCCCATCAGAGGGGCAATCTCATGCATAGAGCCGCCCAATCTCTCCTAAGGCGGACCGCTTCGATAATCATCAGCTGTATTATTATAGCGAGGAGAGAGGTGTGTATAAACTGCCTTATTACCCTCCTTTTGATATTGTCTTCCTTCCCGCTAGGATTAATTCTCCGTCCCTATTCCCTCTTCTCTCGTGTAATTATTTTCATCATCCTTTCAGCAGCGCGCAAAATGACCGATACTAACTTACTGGTTTTAAATTACGCAAAAATATTGCGTCTTAATTTAGCTATATTATCTAAATCTTGGTTCAGTGTTTAATAACATTTTAGGGATCCGTTCGTTACTAATCCCTACAACCTCACACGGCCATCTTTTTGCCACAATGCTATAACCTGAATTCAATTTACAGGGCAACTACAATAGTAAAATATTCGTTTTGGAGTTACAACAATCGCAGTTCGAATTCCAAGAAAGATAAATTTCGATGTCTTCTCCAAAAGGATCTATGTCATATGCCATACAATATTACTGTTACTAATGTTTCTTTTTCAGCTATATTATGAGGATAGCAATTTGTTTTTACTTTTAATAGTTCTTTGTAAATTTAGAAAATGTAAAATTCAAAATCTTCGTATTCACATAATATTTTTCGTTATCAGTGCTGATGTACATTACCTGTATCAAAACTGCACTTGTTTGGCATTTAAAAGAAGATACTAGCATTTATAGTTTCTGAAAGATTTCTTAATTTTAAGAAATCTGATCTAAAATTGAGAAATCTGGTCCAGGCCCTACAAGCGGCACATTAAAAGTGTAAATTGTTTTAATATTTTATATTCAGAAATGGTAGATTAAGATACTGCCTTAATTTTAAGCTGGAAAACAAACTCTCAAAATTCACTTTTACATTTTTTTTTTCTTTTACGACATTCAGACATGGATGCTGATCGCTAATGATGCTCAACGATTCATAACTAAGTGCCTTTGTGAAGACTGGAGAGTTGCTCAGTGGCTGGAAGTTAACCCATTGTCCGGTCTAGGCGGGGGTCGACCGCCCGGTGGATGCCTCCTAGGCACGGACCGCTTAGATCAGTGGAGTTGCCAAATGTGTGGGTACTCCTACTCCGCAATAATAAAAAACAATTTTTTTTTTTTTTTTTCTGAAGACGGTGTTTTGGCTTTAGATAGATTTTATTAACTAAGAAGGGCCGGTAGAACTTAGATTGGTCTAAGAATTTAGTAAGACTCCGATAACTTAGTGACCTGCTTCTGGATTAAAGTTGCCTGAAATGTAGGCCTGAGCAACTAATTCTTAACTTTCAAATAGTCTACCTGGATCAAATATATTTTAATAAATTTGTTAAGAAACAGATTAATACAATATATCTCTAGATAACAGATCCAACAGGATCGATATGAGGTATTTATCTACTTAAACGTAGATTTGCTCTAAACCTCAGTTTAAACAGTTATAATTGGTCGGTGAGTTAACAGCCAGGTTTGGAGGTTAACTTTCCTGGCGCAACGGATAATTACTGATTTCGTCCGAAATGTCACCAATCGTAGTTCAAACTTTAAGATATGAAGTTACATATTTAAACATATGTATGTACGTATTTATATTATAACAGAAAACCATTATATATAGTTTTATTAAATTTAAAAATTGTCCGTATATCCCTTCAGAGTTTTAGCATTCTGCGTCATTTAAGGTTTGTTTCTGCCGGGGTTGATCAATCTCCAAATAAATCTTGATACTTTCCCATTGTAAAATAATTTGTGATTAATGTGATAATAATTATAACGACGAAATGTGAAAATGACTCTGAAGCCTAGCAACCAGGGAAGACGCTAGACTGGAGCTGGTTATGCAATAAATATATTACGTTTTGGAACTACACACCTCCGATATAGAATAGGTTTACTTTCACCGTAGTGCAATGAAACTCCGCTCCATTCTATCGCACTTTCGAGACGGTAAAAACATGACAGAAAACGAAACAGTTTACGATTTTACTAATAATTTGTTGTTAATTAATCCATCATGTATAGCTTGCGAAATTGGCAAGATGAGGACACAATAACAATAAAAATAAAAACGAGATGGGTCGTAGACACAATATTTATTCAAGGATGCATGTTTCACTTTAGTTAACGTAATTAGGAACTAGTATTTTTCATTATATCTATGTCGGAAATTTAATCTCACCTGTATCCTGGCCTCATTGAGTTTGGTAGTCCTAGCTAGTTCCTCCCTGCAGTAGATATCAGGGTAATGTGACTTGGCAAAGGCCGCTTCCAGCTCCGCCAACTGCTCCTGGAAACATGAGATCATAACCACTTACTAAGGCATAATTATTTCTACTTAAATTAGTTATTTTATAGAAGAATATCATTATTAGAGTATCGTAGGTATCGGACACTACACTAACGCGGCAGGAGTGTTCTACTTTTTTGTAACCCAAGAGGGGTCCCGTGAGCACTTATCTCATGGTAGACGATTGAAATTGTAAATTTTAGCTCTTCTACCCGGGGCTGAAGAATGGAGATTTCGTAAAAGATCTAAGAACTTCTTGCCTCGGTTCATGATTAAAAATTTTAAAAAACAGGAGATGTCCAGGTGTGCAAAATGGTCAAATGAAAATCAAATATATCACGTTAGGAGAGTACTGGTGAGAGAAATGCTCATAGTACAAGAGCCCAAGAGGATAACAAAGGCAGTATGTATTTCACCCCAATTTTCGAATACTTTAATGAAAACTATGTATAGTTACTAGTAAAAATAGATGAGTCTGCCAAGTATAGGTAGGGGGAATAAAAAATGGTACATGTTTCAAAACATTAAAAAACTATAAAGTAGTTTATTACGTTTGTCATCGGGAGTAATAGTTTATGATATTTGCTCAAATAAGTTGATCTACTATAAATCAAAATTTTGGACAAAATTTCATTTGCAAAAGTTATAATACCCTTACAAAGATACGTGACATAAGCTACTTTTATAGTAATTTAAATTACCTTTATTTTGAGTTTTGGCAGAAATATAGAGCGGCTTGTGGTCCCTGATATATATTTTTAAAAAAATCAAAAATTTTATCCGAACAACTAGAAATTAAAATTTTGCGAATTTATTTTGTCAAATATCGTAAAAACACTACTCCTACGAAGTTAAACGTTATGAACTACTTTCCAGTACATTTAACTAGCTTTAATATGAGTGCTGGCAGATATGTCTCACGGTTCCTGAGATATAGACTTCTCAAAATAAATTCACATTCACCTGATTTTTATAAAATGTTGCTATTCAAAAAGTGATATCTCGAGAACTATTAAACATAAATAGCTCTATTAGGGTCCATATTTTAGCAAATTTACTTCACTCTAAATGATTTTCTTTTAGGTTTTCTAGTGTTGTTGGTAGTTTTGATGATATAGAGCTCCGAATGAAAAATTAATTTTTTTTAACGTTTTGAAACAGTGGCCATTTTTTATTCCCCCTACCTATACTTGACAGACTCATCATTTTAGACTAAAAACTACACATAGTCTTCATTCAAGTAATAAAAAATTGGGGGGAAACAACTGCCTTTTTTCATTCCCGGATCTTGTAATAATAGTGTAAGGGAATAACTGAGGCATGGAAACGCCAAAGTATGTAAGTGTCAAAAACTAGTTTTGAGAATAAGGAAAAAACTGGTAGCTAGCAACAATTTTCATTCAAAAATTACAGCTTTAAACCGTTCTAGATAGGAACTTGCAGCGGCTACCAGTCGATTGGCACTGGTTTCTTCATGGTTATCTCATCAAAATATAATTTTTCGTAATTCTGGAACTTACAGGCTTTTTCCATTTCCATGCCGCAATTGCTAGGACGCATGGAAGATAGTAATTAACCTAATCTGTTCTATCCTGATGGACTCCAGATAAGAGTGCAGCAATTATTAGGACTCCTTTTGATGGCGCACGATACTGACCAATTTTCTACTAAATTGGATATCTAGATGCGAGAATATATTAGACGACCAGGAGAGAAAGAAGTAGATGGAAAAATCAGAACAAGGATGAAGTTGGCCGTTAATTCCAACCTCTTAAGGTAGACTTCTTGGAACAAGAAGTTATAAAAACATATATAAAACTAAGTTTATTCTCTTGCTGAGCTACGTCAGTGAGTCTAGACTATTACCTCAAGAGGTACCTAACAAGAACAGAAATAATGCAATAAGATGAAACGAGTTTTCATTCAGAGGGACCTCCACGAATTGAAAGTCAACCCCTCCTAGGTTGGAATCTAACCGGTGCCATTGTACAAACGAGGTTGCTAAGGTCAACGCTACACTAGCCTCACATATCTTTGTACTGTATTGTTATTCATATGAATAATTGAAAAGGAAATTAGAGAAATGGTATTGTAATGAGAAAAAGACCCCGAAAAATCGACATATGAAGAAGAATTAAATATATAATAAAAAAGTAAAAATATATTTCTCAAGAATTAAAACAGTATAAATATGTTAAAACTAAAATTAAAATAAAAAATGACAAACCTGTGTGAAGGTGGTCCTGTGCCTCCGACGAGCAGGGGTGGGACAGGATGCCGTGGTAGGGGTGTGCCCAGGATGGGGTGTACTCACGGGGCTCTCTGTTTTCAGCTTCTTGAAGGCCCCTTCGCCGCCTATACAGGCAACTCCATGAAGTAAATTGTCCACAAATCGTTAATAAATTATATGATATAATTCTAGAACCATTAACATTTTATAAAAAAATTGTATTCGCAAACCAGTCATATCTGTAACTAAATCTTATAGTTAAAGATTAGAGAACATTATTGAACGGACGAGTCCCTCCACCTCCGCCAAAACCCAGATCAGCGATATCAGTCTGAACACAACCCACCTTCGGTCAACCCATCGGATGACTATCATTCGGTTAAGCAGTAATAAACTTTTTCAGAATTCGTTCATTGTTAAGTCAGAAGGAATTGCAATGCCCATCTCGATACTCGTACTACTTACAAGAAGAGGATCCCAAAAGTGTATCGTAGATATTTTGTTTTTTTACGTGAAGCCAGGACTTGAGAAACTGGGCATCTGTATACGTAGTAATACGTGGAAACGCGGACTTGTAGTCTTAAAAAAAAAAACGGGATGTTTGCATGTGACAACTCTTAAGCTGAAAATTCCGCCAATAAAATTCACGACTGGTATACATCCTCTTATATTCTTAAAAGTTTACTCATTTGAGGCACCCAGCCTTAAAATATCGTATCGGTTATTAATTGTAAACTGAAGTTTCTGGATTGACCGATTTCTTCAGGACTGATTTTATGGATTTATGAAAGATTTTTTAGAATATTTTTAATTTAAAAAACTAATGTTAGTAATAAATTAAGGTAACTTATACCTGGTTAAAGGGAAAACGTTTTAATTTAATGAAAGTTTTCATTTTTTCAGTTGCCTTGTTTTACAACTGATATCTCATTTTTTAATGTTTAACTTATTTTTTTTACTGTTTAATCTGTCATTTTTTATAATTTTTCTTATTACTCCACTTATAACTTTTGTCATATTTAACATATTGAATGTTGTTCTTTGTAGGTTAGAAAATAACTGCAATGTAGACCAAAATTTCGGCGATAAGAACATAGTTCGTACAACTTATGTTCTTATTAGCCGCAACTATAAAGTGTAATCCGAATACTCCAATGATCCAAATTGGCAAAAAAAATTTTGAAGGGAGGATGGAGAGGATTTGCTCTAGAAGAAAAAAACTCATGTGAAAAAAAGGTTTCAGAAATTTTCGTAGTAGTTATGCACATAAAAACACACATTCTTCATGTGGTTGTTTTCCGAGAGACCCTCACAAGCTTTCAAGAAAACCGAATGAGCCACCCCCAGAAATATTTTACTGTCTTCACTTTAAAGTTAAGTGAGCACTTTTTTTATAAATATCGAAGAAAACTGTACCAAATGAAGGGGTAGAATAAATAGATAGGTATAAAAACCATCAAAGAGAAGCCCATTAACATGCAGGGTCTCTTTTTGCTTTGTTTTTTAATACAATATAAGGCAAATATCGCCTTTGCTGTATATTTGCCTATGCGTATAGGCTGACCTCTCGGGAACATTCCTATTATAGGAATATATCTATACTAGAATATATAAACTGATTTCATAACAATGGTTAACATTAAGAAATATAAAGAAATAAAATAAAATTGAGAGATAAAATGAAAAAGAAAAAATATTAAACATATATTTTTACTCAATAACATTAAGTGACATTAATTGATGTGATAAAGATGTAAATAAATCAAATTAGTATTTGTATTTGTACATATTTGTTTTAGATAAAGCTAATCAAATATTTCCAGAATATGAGGGCTATTATCGTTTAATAAAGTTGTCAAATTATATGGTAATCCGTTGTCTGTCAAATGTAGTCTGTCAGTGTAACAGTAAATTAACGCAATGTAAGTAAACAGTGTAATGTACCACTAAACATTGTTTTCGATGAGTAACCGATATCCAAGGGCGACTTATTGTTAAGTGTTTCTGTATCTCATAAAAGGTTTTAACAGACAAATGCATAATAAAATTAACTTAAAATGCACTTATATTAAGCGACCTAATTTTCAAATATTTTCCGGCGAGATGGGGGAAGACTTACTTAATTCTTTTTAGCCCAAAAAGGATACCGTGGAGGAAAACGTTAGGGAACTGCTGCACTAAACAATAAAATGAAATACGTCCGATCCAAATTTCTTTAAAAATCTTTAATACTACCTATATATACCTAACCCAAATGATTAATATCGCAGATATCCCAAATTGAAGCTCAACCTATGACACCTAGTAAATTCAAAATAATCTTTGTATATTCTAAATAGACGATTGATCGCTTGTGAATTCAAAATTTTTATATCATTTAAAAAAAAAAAACATCAATCTAGTCGTACTTTGCTACTATATATATATATATATATAGGCAGAAAACGGTGTTCCAGAAGGTTTTTTTTTAATATTACAAAAATTATATTTTGGAAGTACATGTCATATCTTAAACATCATAAAGTTGAATACAACAATGATATAGCACATTATCATATTTAACATATCTGTATTGATAAGTATAAAGGATTAAGTTCATATACTTCAATTTTCAAGAGACGAAAAATAAAGTTCAAAAAATCCTGTATTAACCCTTATCCGTTCAATACAGTTTTAACCAGAATATTATCATAATATGCAATTTAATATACAACTTAAATACTTCATACCAGTCGATAAAGAATTCTTTTCTGAGTTCTACTATATACTTAACTCAACACCGACATTTTTTGGACTTGAATCCTTTATATTTATTAGCACAGATATACACAATAGGGTACCCCCAAAATGATTATAAAAACGTTGCAAAACTCTAAACTTATTAAATCAGTTAGGAAGTTGTTTCTCATGGTATGTAAGTATAAATAAAGAAACGCTCGTCTTCAATGTTGTGTTTATTAATTGTACCTAATATACCTTCATTAACTATGAATAATATAGATCGCAATAATGAAACAATTGGTCCACTGATAATTATTTTAACTGTTATTTTATTTTTGTTTTAAATTATTTTATAA
>NW_027112128.1:1436655-1455720 GCF_000696795.3 Halyomorpha halys | reverse complement strand
TCTTTATTATTTTACTGTGAATTGCATTATCCTTTTTTACTAGAAATTTCTATTAAGTAGGTAATTACCCTTATATTTAAAGGTTTGGCGTTTTAAGGTTTTAATTTGTCTGTTGAGAATAAAATCTACAGGAAAAAAAGTCGATGAAATACAGGTATATACAAAAAAGGGCCGTCCGTAGACACGGGTCTTTGCAACTTCAGAACTGGGGTGGCGTCGGTCGAATCCGTCCTGGGGGGTCGACATTTTTATTTCTGTGGCAGTCCCACGAAATGAATACTTGACCCCTTACCATGTTTAGAATGTAGAAGAGGATACACCGCTAATTGACCAGCCCAGGTGGGAATCGAACCCACTATCTTCTGGACCAAGCGCTCAGGGACCCTCGCCCCGGCCCGCTCAGCTATCAGGTCCTCGACTAATAAATTATATTTTTTTTTTAATTTCCTGTATCAATATAACTGCATGAAGTATACCTTTAATTTAAGGCTAGGCGCTAATTCACTTTAGAATGTGCTGGTTGGATCATTAAGAGTGGGCTATGTGTTTAATTGAAAGAAGATTGACTCAAAGAGAAAGAATAGAAATCTGTTGAACAGTTTACATGGTTGCAGAGAGTGTATAAGAAAAAACATTTCTGGAATCTATTGTGTAATTTACGTGGTTTTAAAGGGTGGTTATTAGATTAGTGAATTTTGAATCGGGGCTATTGAAGATATGAAGATGCAAATATCAATGAGTTGATGTAATTATATGAAGATCTTGGCCCAGTTGGGTAAGAAAGAAAATTTAGAGTAAACTCACTCAGGTTTTCTCAAAGTATTTTCCTAGCTCCTTCTAGCTTTCATCCCTAGTCAGGGAACCGCTTCCTGAAGTCTATGTGCACATGATGAGGTTGAATTTAGGAGAAGAAAAAAAATAATTTCTCTGAATTATTTTTCCTTTCCAGAAAAAATGGCTTTTCTCTTGTGTCTGCCTATTCTCACAGCAATGGCAGAAAAATGTTTTTGACTATTGGCCACTGATGATGCTTATATTACGGGGGTCATCTTTCGTTTTTAAACGTAACAATAAACTTTCCCTTTAGTAGTGAGAAAACAAAACCGAGGCAAGAATATATCCAAACTATGTCAGAAATACAATTATAAAATAATACAAATACAGGACATAAATAAGATACAGAAATTGAAGAAGAGGAAGGGACCTACAGCAGTAGGTCAGAGGAGCCATCGACCTTTCCTCATCTACATAATTATTCAAATTAAAAGGGGCCCTACCAAGGTCGTCTCGGTCTCCCTTTTTATCTCCTTTAAAAAGTGAAACTAGGGCGTAAATAAATAACTTATTTTTAAATATGCGTGAAAGGTTCTAAGGAGTGATTGAATTTAATTCAGTCCGTCAATTTAGATGATACGAGAGATTACGCGCAATTTTGAAAGAATAAAATAACCTTATGCTATTTATGGATAGTACAATAAATATGAAGGAAAACGCAAACGGTTAGGTTAATTCAGGGCCCGATTAACCAAGAGACAGAAGCAGTAAATGGTTAACCTATTTATTATAGGAGTCCGAAGCATAAAATCTACTCCTAAGAACAAACATCTTAATAATTTTGAAACTTTGGTTCTAACGCACTCTACACGTAATGCATTTCTGGTAGTTCTAAAGCTCTTATTAAACTAATTAGCTGTTAATTGTAGGAAGATAGTCCGGGTGGCGGTCAATAAAGGTATCAAAATAGTAGAAAAAACTATTGATTGTTAACCAACGTTTCGCCCCACTTTGTAGGGCTTCGTCAGGGCTAAATGAAAAAAAGGACACAAACATTGTAAGAATTGACAAAACATTAAAATAAATATACAGAGAAAATGCGGAAATAAAATAAATAATATTTTGTTTTGTTAGTAAAATATATAAAATAAATAATAATAAGAATTGAAGGAAGAATACATATCGGAGGACTAGAAATTAATTACTAATAGGTAAGCCAGGTATGATAGAATTCTAAATACAGAACTAGAGTAATAAATTGTAGATAAATATTCGTTAGAACTAGTTATAAATATGGTAAAAAGGTGAACAGAGGGTGAAATAAACATGCTAAAGGTGAGGTATAGTAAGCAAGTAAAAAACAAACATAGATCGGTGGTATTGGTATTTGGTGGGAGGGACAATTCAAGCAAGTTGGTCTAGTGGTCTTTCTTGCCAACTCCTGCCGGCTACCTGGGTTGCCGCCGCGTACTAACCATGGTGGGTGTGTGAAGATTTACTCCGGGACAGCCGCAAAATAAATACTAACTGCCCCAGGTGGGAATCAAACCCACAACGTTCAGTACCAACCGTCCTGGCACCTACGCCCCAACCTGCAGGACCATAACAACCCTAATAGATTGGTGGGAATACCTGACAGATTGAAACATTAACTGCCTAGTCGAGTAACCGTTCTCAGGTATAAAATTTCCCCACTTCTTCCCTAACCCTCAAATAGAGTAAGATTTTTTAATGATTGGAGAAGTTTGTCGGGGGGTGCGGTCAGCAAAGAACCACATAAATAAACAAAACCATATTTACTTATTTTATGCCGACGTTTCGACCTGAGTTTCAGGTCTTCATCAGGGGTTATGGCGTAGAAGGTAGGCCTAAAAGAAATATATAGATATGTAAAACGACAGAATCATCAAATCTCTTGTTTAATACTACAAAAGGCCATTTTTTAAATTTTATTTTAATAACCATATATATATATATAATTCTATCTATTTTAATAATTATTATTTATTATTTATTTAATTTTTTATATTGTATAATTTTTACCCCTGCAATATTATATTTTATTTTCTATATATATTTTATCTTCTACTAAAAAAAACAAATAAACAAAGATGGGAGAATCTGTCAACAAAGATGACAACTTCCAAGTCGGCCTAATGTTTTAGTAAAATAAGATCCCAGGAGAGAGAGAAAAACAGCACATTTCAGTCAAAATGTTCTCTATATTTTCCTGCAAACATATTTTAATCTCAACGAAAACTCATCGCAAAGATATATCAAAAGTTATGATTCCCTTTTACAATTAGAAAACAATCCAAAATCCTTAATGCTCATTACTTTGTCACAAGTTAACCATCTGGAACTCAATGTTCCATATGCTGCCGATTTGGCCCGAACCAAATACCAATGCTTCCATAATAAACATCCCAACCACCCAAACCCACTTATTCTAACCTGGCTTCTCCTTCAATACCTGATAATCCCCCTAGGCGTCTGAAAAGAAGATGGCCACGATATCTACTTCTCTAGCAATGTTATTGGAGTTCTAACAATGAGTAGATTCTCCACATGTTTGTATCATGTCATTTTATATCTAGTAGCAAATTTACTAGTTTATGCTGTATAATTTTATACAGAAAGGATTTCGATAGTTGATAATTCATTACTGATGACTGATTGATAAATTAATAACTTTCGGCAAACAGGCAAATACACCGGAGAGATATGTTTCCGTATAATCTTTTTCCCTTTAAATTATACCAATTAGAAGGGCCACAAAACAGCTTCAATCAAGAATTTGACGTTTATGGTTGATTTACCCATTTAGTTATTTTGGTTTGCGACATACTACTCGACCGAATTTATTAGTTATATACTCATTCGACGCTGAATAAATTGTTGTTTAATTTCTTACAGTTCAACATTTTGCATCATTGAGGAGTTATAGGTAGATAATAAAACAAACTTAGGAAATTGTTAATAGATATTTTTGCTTCGAAGAAATTCAATCCCAAAAATATTTCAAAAAACATCTAGCGTCAGTGAAGCAAATATCACATTAAAACCCTTTTAAAAGATGACGCTTCAGAACCTCGGCTAACACTGTCGCAACCAGTGCCGTATAAACTGAAGTACCGTTGCAGTCATGACGGTTGATCCAAACTATCTACGCGTAACGTGATTTATAGATTTTAAACGTAATTGCAGGAATTGACATGTTAGCGAATAATTATTTAAAAAATTAATTGAGCAGTTATTTGATTGAGACTAATTCTTCAAATACGAAGATATAACTATTTCGAGAAATAACTCTTTAATTTATTTAATATAGAATTGGATTGTACTTGAACGTTTTAGATAAAAACTTTTCGGTATTATATGAAACTATTATTATTATTCTTTTGATATACAATACAATTAATTTAAAGTATTCCGCTGTTATCTACTGTAATTAGCCATCTGCTAGCCAATTCCTCGATCCCATGCTGACACCGTTCTTTGATGGCTGTCAAAGAACTCTAGGACCGCAATTTCAACTTCCACAAAATTATCAAATTGCTTCCCTTCAAGGAAATGGACCATGGATCGAAACAAGTAATAAACCAATGGTGCGAGATCTAGACCATATGGTGGATGAGGCAGGAATACGAACCGAAGAGTCCGAAGTTCTTTAAACTTTCCTTTGGTTCGATGGGAAGTGATTGCTGATTGCTGAGGAGTAAATTCGTGAGGGACCAGTCTACTGCTCTTATTTACCTTCCCCATGGAGAGTAGATGGCGACTAACAGTATCTTTCGACACACCACATCCCAGGCAAATTCGCGAATACTTGTGATTGATTTAACTCAACAGCTGACCATATCCATGAATGGTCGCCCGGAGCGACCTTTCCAACGTAGGACACTGTCATGTTTCTTCTTTGAAACAAATAACTAAACTGAGGCTTTTTTTGAAGAAGTCGAATGGAATTCAAAAAGCTTAGAGAATGCTCTAAAGGGATTATTAAGTATTGGTAAGTATTAAATAGAATTAAAATATTAAGTCCTTTGAAATCTTGAATTTGATAAAACGGTCATTTTTTTTATACAGCCTATTATTTTTCTGTTACTATTAAAATTCATATTTTAGATTTTCTCGAAGTGGGAATAAGGAATATCAATTTCGTTCCTGCCAAGAATAAAACTATTTAACATTAGATAACTAAGTCTAAAGGCAATCGCGGAAGATCGGCCGGTCCTGGATTTTTCCATTCGAATCGAATGTTTCTATTTTTCCTTTTTTCCTCATAAGTTACACATATAATTTATACAATGATTTAAAATGCTTATGTTCCAAGAGGAAAAAATAAAATAAGAGGTATAATAATAAATAAACTATCTTTTCTATTTGTTTTTTTTTTTCATCTAATTAAACTTCCATATTATAATTAGTTATAATAAGTTAGCCACGATTTAGGCTGTATTGCATTCTCCAGTAGACTAATCCTTCGGTTCTTAATACAATATTGCACTATTTTTGAAGGCCTTAAGATTGTGTTAAGCATTTAAATTAATAGGTCAAATTCTTCAATTTGAGAACACGACGAGCAACAGTTTTTAAATTAACATTTTGGACATTTCTTGATAGTAAGCAAGAACCATAATTATTTATACTGTAATTGATAAATAATAATAATTTAAAATCTACTTCCTGCTTTTAACCTCGCCCTAATAAAAACCACTTCATGATCAAATTAATAAAAAATTTAGTCATTTAAATTAAATAAACGATGAAAAAGCTTTAAATTGAAAACACGATTTTTTAGAAAACACGAGATCATGGGAAAAAGAAACCCAGTATAGAGGACAGACTTCTCAAGAACTGGAGGCCTTTCAGTACCGCAAGCGGAAGAGGAAGGAATCCTAGGAATATGCGATGGTTTCCGGAGGAGGATAATCGAGTTATCCCAAACCAGAAGACCCAGTAGATCAACTCCTCATTGGCCGCTTCCTGAGAGGTTATTTGAGGTAGGAAGTGGGATCCCGCTGGGATAGGTGGCACATTAAGGTATGTGGAAATAATTGTCATTCCCAATTATTGGTGCTATTAAAATCTCCGAAGATTTTAACGTATCATTCTTGAGGTATTAAACAGTCTACCACAAGAGCACTATTATCATGAAGCCTCGTAAAGTAATGATTTCATAAACCATTCCAAAAAATAATGATATTAGGAGTGGGTGTGGTCAGCAAAAAAATCATTAGATCTATAGAATTTTTTTTTGAGCGTTTAATTAACAGATCAAATTCCTCACTCGTAAAGAACAGTTACAAACACAACAAATAAATTAATACATGAGAAATAAACGACTTTCTTCCTTTTTTAAGTTCATTTCATCTTCAGCTCATTTAACCATTAGTCAACTATAGTCTGTACATTTTCTAACCTTTCGCTCTCATATTTATTTATTTTCTAGTTTTAATCTACAAACCTTTTAATACATTTAATTTTTTCCCTACTTTATCCATTTTATCAAAACGGTATTTCATAGTAATAAGTTTCCGCTTAGTTCAAAGTAATTTTTTGTAGTCGTAGGCGCGTCATCTAGGGAATGAATTTATCCCCTTTCACTTTTAACAGAATCTCCGTTTGAGTCGTAAGTTCTCTGTTTTTTTTTTAAATATTTATTTGTATCCCCTCTCATATATCTCATTTCCCTTGTTCCTTCCTTATTTACTTTTCTGAACACTTTATATTTGTTTAGCTTATTAATTTTTACTCATCTATATTACGGCCAAGCTTTTATCTATCCTAACATACATCCCGTTTCCTTTCTTACCCACTTTATCTTACATATTGTTTCCTTTCATTTCATTATGTGTTTTTTTATTATTTTTAGACATTATTTACATATATTATTATGTTTATTCTATTACTATTAAATTTTCTTCCGCACCATTCATTATGTTAATCTCTATATTTACTTGAACACTGTGTTTTAATTTTTTTTTAATATATATAATCTTTTTGTATAATTCTTACCTCTAAAATATTATATTTTATCATCTATTAGAATCTTGTGGGAGGTCCAGTAGCTGTCAATTAAGGTATCAAAATAGTAAAAAAGAGCTATTTATGGCAAACCAACGTTTACACGGCTTCGTCAGAATGGAGTACTGCGACCGAAATTCAGGTCGAAACGTCGGCACAAATAAATAAGTTCCGCTTATTTGTGTATTTTTTGCTGACAGCAGCCCATGACTATCTTTTCCTCATATTAGTCTACGATAAACTATTTACAACTCATTAACAAAATATAATTTATTAATATGAAAAACTAGCTGACCCGCCAATGCTTCGCTATCGCTAGATTTGATGAATAGATATTTAATCATCACAATTGATAGTTTGGTATAGTTGTATTGCTTAAAATTAAACATTTACGTATAATTTATTATCATGATTTGGTAACATAAATTTAAGCAATATATTTGATGACATTGGTTTCCCAAACCCTTTAGGGAATCATTTATACTTTTTCTTAATGAGGTGTAATCAATACATTTTCTTTTCAATACATTTACAACATCCTAAGTATTTTCATGTATATACTACATACTACATAAAATATAAATAGTTTTTAAATAAAAATTTTCCCTGTGCCTCAAAATATTGAAAAAATTGAGACGGACTCAATATACAAAGTGTGGTAATCGATTTTATAGCAGTGAAACAAAGTCGAATTCGTTTCTAGCACCTCAAGAAACCCTTAAATACGTTTTGACTGAAGGTTGACTGAAACCTAGGTGGTAGAAATGTGCTAAGACTGATTATAAGGATCTAGGTTTTCACTATGGTCGATAAACGGCAAATAGAGAATGATTGTTGATCATATGGGCATTAAAACCTCGAATTCATAAATCACTTAATATGTACGTTTTGGCATCCCCACAATCATAAGTATAAAAAGTGATTAAAAAAGCCCATAAGGCCCGCCTTTTTTGGCTTCACATTTCCTTGCAGCTAAATTACACTCCTTCCTCCGAGTAGCCAAAAGGAGGTTTTTTTTTTTTTTTAGGGATGTGTCATTTGAAGGTATGTAACGATTTATGGAGCAAGTGGCTCATACTATTTCCAAGTTTTATGGCTCAAATTATTCAATGAGATCCCAACAATGTTTGTAAACAATTTAATTTCAGAATATTAAAAAATTATTGTATTTAAAGTCTGTGCATTAGTAGCTTAGTAACCGATATTTGAGCAAACTACTCAGTAATTTATTTATAATATATTTAGTATTTGTATCTATCTCTAATTTTTATCGCTGACCATAAGGAGAAACACAGAACTGTATATTGGAAAATGTTTATTTTCTATTAAATAACTTACCTAATGAAGTATAGAGAGGGACTTATAGACAATTGGTTTCATTAACATACGATGATTCGTAGTTGCAAATTATTAACAATGAGACCCTCCCAAAAAAATGATTATTAATCTAAAATTTAAGTACTTATACTTTTACACTAATTTTATTAATATAGATCAACCATAAGAAAATTAAATATTTTGGAATACAATTTTTTTCTGGAATTATGAACAAAATGCCGACTTATCACCATTGATATTCCTATTTTCCAGCTTAAAAACGAAGCAATTGTTACTTATTACATGGTTCAATTTTTGGCTTAGTAGAACCAGTAGTCTTCTACAGATTTTAACAATAGGGCCATTCGTAGCCGAGGGAGTTAAAGCACCAACTTAGACTGGCTCGAGACTGCAGCGGGCGCCGGTTCGATCCGGCCTGAAGGGTCAACAATTATTTCTGTGGTGGTACCAAGAAATGAAAACTTGACCGCTACTAAGATTAGAATAGCGTGGTAACCTGCAGATAATTCCCTCCTCTCTCCACCTAATATGTCAGAAATGACCGGGAAGGGAGTCATAAAAAAATTAACATGCAGGTTAAGTTAGGAAAATATTTGAAAATTAAAATGCTTAATAATCGTTTCCAAGGTCCTTTTTTTGTTGCATCATTCGCTAAAAAAAATCGTAGTTAAATGCTTACAAATGGATAGATTAAACAGACATAATACAATAATGTTTCATCAGTTGGAGCTCAAATTGTTCATAATAATCACGGAATATGGCAAAATGATTATGACTTAAAAAATCATTAATTTCGTTCAAAATCCAACATAGTAATACACCAAAATTTGAGCAATTTAATTCTTTAAATTTTACAGATATACATATTTAAGACATTTCTAATATTTTAGGACGTATTTGCTATACACCTAGAAATATATGGCGGCAGTTTTGAAAAAAATTGCCATGTTTCATCCATGAACCTCCTGGGATTACTAGACTTTTTATCTATACCTTTTTCAAACATTTTTAGTTTACATTTAATTTATTGACAGCAATTACATTACCAGTACTTCCAGGTTATCGCACAACTTTATTAGACGACAACTAAAACTCAACTACATTGGGATGAATTGCTGAAGGGCAAATAGTTACCCGATTTTTAACTTTTAATTTTTTTTTATGTTGAATGATCTAACTGGGCAACGCATTTTTTTTTTTTTTTTTGGTTTTTTATCCATTTTGTGGACTAGACGGGTAAATAAAGCGGTTTTACCTTCCAAAAAGTGGAGTACTTCTAATTTTTTGATATGTTCTGTATGTTCATGGTTTGATAAATAATTGAAGTTATGAATCTTTTTATTCTCCATCCAATCTTCCATCTTGTTATAAACTGTAAAAAAATTAATTTTTATAAATTTATTTCTAAAGAAAATTGTTTTTAATACATTTTACTACCATAAGCAATATTTATGTTAGATATAATAAAGTTTATTTCAAATAACATTAATTTTTTTTTTATTGCGATCGATCTGAATTCCGGCAACAACATAAATAGTATAGATTTGACTAGATAAATTAATGACGTTATTTTCTTTAAACCTAAAAAATTTAACTAATTGTATATATACAGGTATGTAAGTTATGATCCTTTTAGAGAAAAACATGGCAAAAGATTCTAAGATATATGAAATAAAAGATTAAAAAAAAAAATTAAATAAAGTAAATTAAAAACAAAAATCAATGCTACTTAAACATATTGTTAGGATAATTTATTTTTCTTAAATTTCATATACAATATAAGGCTTAGAAAGCTACCACCTAAACATTTAAGTGTGTATTTTTCTAGAAGGAAGTTAGGTAAGAGACAGGTAGAGAGGAAAAGTCATACACGTAATAGTGATTTAGAAACTAAAAAATCATAACTAAGAAATGCTAAGCTGTATATCAAATTTTAAAAACTAATTGATCTAGAATTTCTGAGCAATTTACATGTAATCAACGTTGGAATTATTTTTTCTGCCATACTATATAAGGATGAAGGCCATTGGAGGTTTTCGGGGATGACCAGTCAATAAATCCATAAAGTCAACTTATATATCTAGTGAAGTGTAAATAGTTGACCTTAAATTAATATGAGAAGAAAATCGGGGGTGCGGTTAGCAAATAATTCACAAATAAACGAAACTTTATTTCGATAAGAAAATTTATTTGTGCCGACGTTTCGACTGAATTTTATACCTTCATCATGGTTGAAAACCACCACCACCAAAAAACAAAACGAGAAAACAATCTAAATTCAAGGTTATTGGAAATATACATAACAATAAATTAAGCAGACAGCAGTAAATTTATGCTAATAGAAATATAAAAATAAACATAATTAAACTTGTGAAAGAACATTTAAATGATGAATAATAGAATTAAAAATAAAAAGGCAATTGTTTAAAATTTTTAAATTATTTTGTAATATTTTTAGACATTAATTACATTTTTTATTATGTTTATTCTTAATATTCGTCATTTAAATTTTCTTCCGCAACTCTTGCTACCAACGCAATTGGCTTTGAGTACGTGTCTGAATTCTCCTATTGGTTCATTAATTAAAATATTCTGTGCATTTAAAAAAAAAAAAAATTGAGACGTTATCCTTCCCTTAAGCAGGGCGCAAAATTGTGAACAAAGGTTTTATAATGCAATAAGATGTGCTGAATCCGATTTCTATGAACTCAAATTAAAATTTTTTTATTTTGAATATATTTGTATTTAAATTTTTTTTTTTTTATAAATAAGCTAAGACATTGCTCCACCCGTTGAAAAAATAATCCTCAGAAAACAGCTTTTCGCCGGCAGGTCGCAATAAGAAATTATACCAGAAACACAGACATTCGTAACACACGGAAATGCTATAACTTCGTCACCTTTCTTATCGGAGTAGAATTTTACTATTCAATGTTTTACAGAAAACTCACGGTGAGACAACTCACTAAGCTTTGTATTAACTAAGTGCCCGTGCTTAAAAAACGGTCACGATTCTAATAAAGAACAGGAGGAAGTATACTAGTTATATTTATTGCATTTTTTTTGCATAAGAGGCATGAAGTAACTAATTTTGCATCAACAAAATAAGAAATAATAGACATGAGGAGAAGATGGGCTGAGAGATCAGTGAAATAAATCTTATTTATTAGTGCCAACGTTTCGACCAGAATTTCAAGCCTTCATCAGGGCTAAGAACAAAAACAAGAAACATAAGAAGATAACTGATAATATAGGTACATAAGTAGTATTGAAGAAAATGCATAGTGTAATATTATATGAATATTAAAACTGTTTATAAATAATATAGGGGTGACGGTAGCAGCGTGGCAACGCGCCTGTCTGCCAACCCAAAGGTTGAGAGTTCGAGTCCCCGCCCTTATCCGGGATTTCTGGGATGCGCGAGGCCTTGGACATCCACTGGCTGTCGCGCCAATAATAATAATATAAACAATATACAGGAAAAAAAGTAATATTAAAATGAAGATTGAAAGAAGTAATTAGTATAGATATGAAAATAAACTAATTAAATACATGTACTAAATTGGAAATTTTTTATAATAAAAGAAGAATAAAAATATAAAGAAAATCGTATATGTAAGTAGAATAACAAAAAAAAAAAAAAGAAGTCAACATAAATTTATATGAGCTAAAAGTAGTAAGTAATACAAATAACAGTAATTAGATTTGGTGAACATAACTAATAATATGGGTGATGGGAAAATAATAAGGAAATAAAGGAAAGATGGTAGAAAACAATGGTAGTAATAAAAGAAACGTACATACCCACTTTATTAGTTGTCTTTACCACATCTAATTACTTTTGGAAGATTATTGATTGACCGTGTGTAAAGATGAAAGGAATATTGTCCGGGTGCGGTCAAAAAAAACAACTCAAATAGTAGAAATATACTATTTTAATGAGCCAACGTTTCGCCCCACGTTGCAGGGCTTCTTCAGCATCAAATCATTTTTAGTTTTGACTGCCGTCAAAATAGCCCTGAAGAAGCCCTGCAACGTGGGGCGAAACGTTGGCTCATTAAAATAGTATATTTCTACTATTTGAGTTTTTTTTTTTGACCGCACCCGGACCATATTCCTTTCAACCTAATTACTTTTATTTATATTACTTACTTCTCTTATCTTATATTACTTTATATCTGCTCCTCCACTTTTATTATTATATGTACATATTTAATTAAACACATATATCTTTTTCTTTATGTTTTTTATATTTTTTCAGTTTTTTTTTTTAAATCTAATTTAGTGCATGTATTTATTTAGTTGATTTTCATATCTATATTATTTACTCCTTTAATTATTCATTTTAATATTAATATTTTCCATGTATATTATTATGTACAGTTACCATATTTTTATAATATTTCACTATTATGTTAATAGATACATTATCTGTTATTTTCTTATATTTCTTGTTTTTCTGTACTTCCATTTAGTATAATGCTTGTTATTTGTTTTGTTCTTAGCCCTGATGAAGGCCTGATATGCTGGCACTAATAAATATGTTTTCACTTATTTATGTTCTTCATTAGGGGTATTCATGATCTTTAGTTTAACATGTTAAAGCGTGTTAAAAGTAGAAATATTTCCTTCTATTACCATGTTAAAACGATATAACATATAACATGGTTGAGAGTCTGTTAAATGGAGAATAGCGTCCGTCACCTAACAGACAAGATGAGCTCGTCACCGTTTTATTGTGTTAGATTACTTGCTCATAGTTCGTGTTATAATTGTGTATTAGCAGTGTTTTGTATGTTTTTAAAACTAATAAAGCAATGTATGACCATACTTAAAATGTAGCTGTCAATTAGCTTATCTTGATTCTCTTCCTCACAAATTAGAATACCAACAAAGCAATGAATGGGGAGGCCCTATTTTCACACAGCATCCACTTTTCATTTAATTTAGGCATGTTGCAATAAATTACTTTAATCAAAACTTAGAAGTAAACAATAGCAAGTTTTGGAAGGAAAGGTTATAAAATAAGTTCCTCAGAAAATCCGCTAGGAGCTGCAGTTAACATATAACATAACTTTAAATATGGCTGCTCACAATCCTATACTTAAACCTGTTTTAAAATCAAAAACTCATATTAAATGTAACCTAATAGTAAAAGAGCCGAAGAGGAGAAAAAAGGCAGTTATCTCAATTAATTACTTTAATGAAAATTATGTATAATTACTAGTCAAAATTCATAAGTCTGCCAAGTATAGGTAGGGGGAATAAAAAATGGGGGCTGTTTCAAAGCGAAAAAAAAAACCAAATTTTTCATTTGGAGCTCTATATCTCAAAAAGTAGGAAAAACACAAGAAAACCTAAGAGAACATTATGAATTTGATGAGTGAATTTGCTGAAATATTAGCCCTAAAAGAGCTATTTACGTTCTACTATTTCACGTTCTACTTTTATTCAGTAATATTTATATTACTATTTCATAAAAATGTTGTATGGGACGTACTGAAAGATCAGTAGTTAGTGAATTTATTTTGAAAATCTATATCTCAACAACTATTTGACGTACAGATGTCTATCAACACTCAAATTAAAGCTAGTGTAATGAGCTATAAAGTATTTTATGATGTTTATCTTCGTAGGAGTAATAGTTTACATGAAATTTGCTAAAATAAATTGATTTATAGTTGTTGGACAAATTTTCATTTAACAAATTTATATTTATATGTGAATATCATAAAAACTACTACCTCTACGAAGATAAGTGTCATAAACTACTTTATAGTAAGTTTAATTTCATTTATTTTGAGTGTTGGCAGACATATGTGCATCTAGAGATTTATTTTTTCAAAAATCCAACATTTTATACGAAGAATTAAAAATTAACATTTTGTGAGTTTATTTTGTTAAATATCATAAAAACTACTACTCCTACATAGAACTATTTTGCAGTAAATTTAACTAGCTTTAATTTGAGCGCTGGCAGACATCTGTACGTCCAATGGTTTCTGAAATAAGGTTTTTCATAAATCAAACATATTGTCCGAACAACTATAAATCAATTTATTTTTGCAAATATCATACTATAATTTGTATTTTAGCAAATACAAATACTATTCCTACGAAGGTAAAGGTCATAAACTACATTAAACTAGCTTTAATTTGATTGCTAATAGACATCTGTACGTCTCCTGAGATATAGATTTCTCAAAATAAGTTAGCTAGCTACAAATCTTTTAGAAGATTTTTAAGAAATTTTGCTTCATAAAAAGCTATATCTCGAGAACTATTGGACGTAAATAGCTCTTTAATCTTCTTAAATAATGCTCTCTTAGATTTTCTAGTGTTGATAGTTTTTAAGATATAGAGCCCCGAATGAAAAATTAATGTTTTTTTAAGGTTTTGAAACAGCCGCCATTTTTTATCCCAGCTACCTATACTTGGCAGACTCATAAATTTTGACTAGTAATTACACCTAGTTTTCATTAAAGTAATCAAAAATTGGGGTGAGATAACTGCCTTTTTTCCTCCCGGCTCTTGTACTATAATGTATATTGAGTGAGGGCTCAAGAGGCGTGACATACAACACCCAAATCGAACTACAATGGCAGGTGGAGCAGCTGAAAGAAGATACTCTTGTTGACAGCTAGGAGACATGACAGAGTGCTAAATAATTTGCCCCGAGGAAGGGAACATGTGCGGACATATTAGAAACAATTACCACCTACAGTTCGAACTTTACACCCGCAACAGAGGGGAGTGTCCACATTACCATCTCAATGCCCCTACATCTGTCAGCCCATCTACCACTCCAGCCCGGCCAACGCGCTATTAAGCACACATTTCCACCAAATGTATATTATTATTGAAATGGGCCAGCGGGATTTAGGTTTTACATACATACTTAAAGTTATGTAAAAAAGAATTTATGATTATTTTTACGTAATTTTTCTTAAAACTTATCATAATAAAAAAAAAAACAGTAAATAAATTTAATTTTTCTTATTTACTTATTTAATTACCTATATATACATTTTATTTTCCACTTCTTTTATTACTTTATTTTTATTAATTTCATTCTGTACAATTATTTACTAAGTAATTCTGTTTATTTTTATTTTTTTGTATTCATTGGTTGTTATCTTGTTAGCCCTGATGAAGGTTAGAAATTCTGGCCGAAACGTTGGCACTAATAATCAAGTTCTTTCAAATTATTTGTGTTATATTCTGACCACACCCCCAACTATCTTCTCCTCATACATATTATCCACGGTCAACTATGTTCTCATCATTATTTATTATATAGTCAAGGTTTCGTCCCAATTAGTAGGACTACGTCAGTGCTTACTGAATGGAACTAAGCACAAGAATCAAATTGATTCTCTCTTGAAAAGTCCTGGAAAGCGGGGAAAAATACGTTTTGTGGCAGTAAATAAGAAATTTTCGACCCAAGTCTTCAAATCATCAACCATTCTCTCACTACTCTCATGTGATCTTCCAAGATGTCATGTAAGAGCAGCTGCAGTTACCGATTGTTAAAACCTACGCCTAAACTCCCTGAGCTACAGACGGCTCAGATATATTACCAAACAGGATACAAGCCTAAATAATGCCTATTTATATTTGTATTATTTATGTACAGTATTAAAAATAGTAATTTTAGAAAGTCTTCCTCAGTAAATGGTCTATCGAATATAAAAATAATTTTTCAAATAGGAGAACTAGTATCTGAAATTAGTAGTTCCAAACGAACAAACAATATACGAAAGTAGTAGTTTCAATATTCTAATAAAAATTTAGTTTAATCATAAAATAACTTTGTATGTATGTATATTTAATATAAATGCATGGAAGGAAAACCAAGAGAAAAAATATAGCATCCCTGGGGTTTTAATTTAGTGATTGTTCAATTTAAATTATGTTAATTCGTAAGTAGTACTGAATGAAGTTAATTGAATAACAATAATTAGCCATGCTTTGATAATATAGCACAAGGATAACATAGCAAGTATCTCTGCACAGCTTCATTGATTAGTGTGAAAACCATCCGTTATTGATAGTAGATTGTATACCGATGAGTAGATTGAAGACCGTGAATAATATATAAGATGAGATGATTGGGGGTGCCGTCAGTGAGAACACAAATAAGTTGAGAGAACTTATTTAATAGTGCCAACGTTTCGGCCAGAATTTCAGACATTCATCAAGGCTAAGAACAAAAAATATGATAATAACCATAATGAAAAAGAGGAATGACAAAATGATTAGAAAAAAACTAACATTATAGTTACAAAATATTGAATAGTACAGTCTAAGTATTAAAAGAAGAGGAAAGTATGCATGAGAAAAGTAATGCTAAAATTAAGTAAAAGGAAAAAACAAATATTAAAATACATATGAAAATCAAGTGAGTACAAAATTATTTCAAATAAAGTGATGAAAAAAGTGGGAAATAAAAACATATAGATATGTATTCACCTCGTAACAATTCAGGATATTATTAAGGTTTCTCGCCATCTGTCCAGATACTTGGCCAGAGGGGAATCTTTCAAGGAAACTTTCACAGTGTCTCTGGATATGTACACATCTGTGTTTATTTGCCACATGGGTCCCTTATCAGAGCTATAAACACTTTGGTGTACGACAGTTTTTGACGAAGGGTCAGAATTAAGCAGATGCGAACCCTTCCTAGAAATGTCTAACTTTCTCACACCCTCTCGCGCCTAGTGGGAATGAACACCTAGGGGCGTTCTGTCAGCAATGGCCAATGAGGAATTAGATTTAAAAAAAAATAACGCCTCTAAGGAGAGGTGATAGAAAAGGGGCAGGACAACTAGACCAGGAAAAAGGGGCATTGAAGACGAAGACACAAAAGCAGTTGAGGTACAGAAGAAAGAGGACCGAGGAGAGGGGAAGATGCACTTTGACCAGACGAAGTTCTAAGAAGGGCCTATGAGGCCTAGAAAGCCATCTTCGTGACAACAAAAACACCAATGGCGAAGACGTCACAACATACTCGAGACACACTACCCAAATCAGTAGCTATTTATACATATTAGGTAATAAGTTATAATGTAGTAATCATATTTTATGGCAAACCATTTATTTGAATCATTTCAATCATATTATAATTTCTAATGAGGTGTAGATAGTTGACCGTAGATTAATGATTGGAGAAGTTTGTCGGGGGGTGCGATCAGAAATGAACAACATAAAATTGCTAGCCTACCTTCTACGCCTCACACCCTGATGAAGACCTGAAACTCAGGTCGAAACGTCGGCATAAAATAAATAAATATGGTTTTGATGTTGTTCTTTACTGACCCCACCCCCCGACAAACTTCTCCAATTATTAAAATTTCCTTTAGTCATATCAATGTAAATAAACAGTTTGTTCCTTGATATAGTTTAAATACTATTATATTACCAAATACCATCCCTTGTTATATTAGATAATTGATAGTAGCAACATTATATAAATATAAAGGCATTTAATTGTTAAACTGGTAAACACAAAAAGCCTTTGGAAAAGAATCTAATTATGATATTTTGCAGTACTCAATATAAATTAATTAATTAACTTATTTTGGATAATTGCTTTCAACGATTGTCCTGGCATCCCCACTATATCCTGAGACAGTACATAGCGTGTGGATAATCAAATATATAAGTATAACAGGATCAAAGACATAAAATATAAAGTTATATAATCCAGAATGAATAACGAAATATTAATATTTTAATTTAATAATAATTATTTAATATTAAAATTATAAATAAAAAAATGAGAAAAATCATTAAATCATTACATCCGTTATTAAATTAGGAAGAAAAATGCAAATTATAACCTTTGGCCAGAAAACTTTAAAAAAGCAAAACAAATTTGTTATTCAAACATGTCTTATTATATTATTGACAATCGAATCAATTCATGAGAACGGGCACAGGAAACAGAAACCTTGAGAGGCGTTTCCTTATTAACTTACTTCAACCGAGTACGCACGTAACAAAAACAAGTTTAGTCAGGAACAAGGGTAATCTCTGCGAACCGTCTATACTATACAGCTAAGAAATGTCCGGTATATTAGGTAAACGGTTGTGATTAATTGAAAAAATATATCGGTATTATAATACAAGATATTGAGTTAATGAAAAATACAAATGAATTATATTACGCCTAAATTCATATAACATGATGGGAAAAGAAAAAGAAAATCAGTTCAAATTAAGGAGAAAATCAATAGCTGATAAGAGAAACCCCATAAGCAAGTTCCGAATTTTTATGCAATTGCATAATTTCTTCGAACCACTGATCAAAAATCTATACTAATTTTCCTACGTATATATATAATACATACGAAGTTCCTAGATGCAATTAGCAAAATTTGATTTTGCATATATGGTTGTAAATACATATATTAATAGCGCAAGAGGAGAAAAAAGGCAGTTATCTAACCCCAATTTTTTATTACTTTAATGAAAACTATGTATAATAACCAGTCAAAATTGATCAGTCTGCCAAGTAAAAATAGGGGGCCTAAAAAATAGCTGTTTCAAAACGTTAAAAAAAAAATTTTCCTCTAGGTTCTGCATTTCAGAAGCCCACTTAGCTGTCATGTCTTTTATCTGTTAAATTCCCACCCCTCATAATTTCTTTATTACTTAATATTTTATATTTACTATTCATTATTTTTCTTTTATATTTATATATCTTATTTTTACTTTATATCAAACATTAATTCATTATGAATGTTCCTATTACATAATTTGCATACCTCTGTACCACCCCTATTTATTTTGAATATTTTCTTTTCTTCATATTATATTTATTGTATCCATTGTTTTAACTTTATCTCATTTAGAGCAGGCTTTTGATCGAGTCTGGCACCCGGGACTGCTTTACAAACTCCGTAAATTCTTACCTCCTAC